>NC_053391.1:163828266-163979031 GCF_905171765.1 Bufo bufo
TTTTTTCCATCTAAAGAACAGTGTTCACTTCAGATGGAAAAAAATAATGACTATTCTAAAATACAAATATATATCACTATATTAAATATAGTGCTATATATTTGTTTTTTAGAATAGTCATAATTTTTTTCCATCTGAAGTCATGAATCATGACTTCAGATGGAAAACAAAAATGACGAATATTCTAAAAACGAATATACAGTAAAGTACTATATTCTATAGTGCTATATATTCTTTTTTAACACACGCCTGTATTGAACGTGTAATATTCGCATATTACATGATTATTACCTTGCCGATTTTCGAGTAAAATAAAAAGAATGTAGAATATAACAAATATTCTAATTCGTGAATATTCAACGAATATTCTACAAAATATTTGTGAAATATCACGATTTTGAATATGACCCCTGCCGCTCACTACTAGCTCCAATATGTTCCTGGCTGGAATATATTGGCCAAAGTCTCAGTTTTTAACATCAGTGTAAGGGTTGGGCCAGTATTGTCAGTAGCATATTATTATGGTGTACCCTTTGCAGTGATTTATAAGTTATCATTATCTTTCCAGAATAACCCAAATAATAAAATAAAAAAATAGAATAAAATATTTAATCACAAATAATAATACAAAAAATAATTTATTGTGCAAAAATTCACATATGCATATAAGTGCTTATTTATTTGCTGGACAAGTTGTACTTTCTAATTCCACCATTTAATATGGCATACAATGCAGTGGGAAGCGGAGAAAAAATTCTAAATAAAAAAAAGCAATTACTCGACAGTATTATGGGTTTTGTCCCTACAGCAAATTGCAGCAAAACTGACCTGTGCCCTTCATTCTCTGGTTCAGTATGATTACAACAATACCACATATGTATAGGTTTTTTATGTCTAAGTAGTATAAAAATAAATTAAAACTGAAAAAAATTTGGTTTTTTTTAGATCACCATATTCTGACCCCCATAAGTTTTTTATAGTTATATTTGCTAAGCTGTTTGGGGGACTCATTTTTATCATGACGATGTGTAATTTTTATTGATACTATTTTGGAGTGTTTGTGACTTTTTATCACATTTTATTACATTTTTGGGATAAGATAAGTGATGAAAAAATGGTTAATTGGCAATTTTGACCCCTTTTTTCCATTACGCCATTTGCCATATTTGAAAAATATTTTTATATTTTAATAGTACAGGCATTTTCTGACATGGTGATGCACATGATGTTTATATTTTTTGTTATTTATGTATTTTTCTATTCTACGGAAAGGGGGGTGATTACATTTTTTTTATTTTTATGTTCCATGGTTTTGTAGCTCATGTTTGAGGCTACAAGACTCATATTTTTATTCTTAGCCATCATATTTCATATAGATCCATGATGAGAGAAGAATTGCTCATTTGTTATGTTCGCCTGCCACCTGGTGGCCAAAATAAGAATTGCATCTCCAAAACCCTGGGTCTCTTCAGAGAGACCCAGCTTATTGAATTCAATTACCGACATCCTCATTGGCTGCAGAGCCAAGAAGACCAGAAGCTTGTGAGATTGCGAGTGCAGCAGGCACCCTAGCCGCCAGGTGCTTGCGATTTTAAAAAGAATACACCCAGTGCTAATGTCTGCGACCGGCAATAACACCGGTCATAGACATTAAACCCTTCAGATGCTGTGTGTAAATGTGACACATGCCTCCATCTCCCCTCAGCACTGACATGCTGAGCCATGGGGACCACCTTTCCACCTCTCCTTCCAAACCTTTGTGACTCTGGTGACCAAGGTCCATTTGTGACCGAAACGTCAAGAAAACAGTCACATTCCAATTGTTGCCAATTGTTCTTTGTAATTTTGCTTCTTTTGAAGGACTTGTAAAAATAAATAATCCCCTTTTTTGCATATAATCCTTGAATGTGCGGTGGTTTTCTATTTCATTGTTTTTCTTTTTCTTTCATGTAAATGTGACCATGGCATCTGAGAGCCAAAAAGCCAGAAATGCAGCGCTTCTGGCGCTGGAAAAACTCCCTCTAGTGGTGATTGGAGGACCCGTTCATTCCTTGTGGCTACCTTCCATAGGGCTCCATTTGAGCATACGGAAATGCTCATAGACTCCAATTCTAATGCATTGAGTCGATGAGAGAAGCAATTTAATAATTGTATCTTCAAGTTCCCTAGCAGAACTTTTAAAAACTGTAAAAGAAATTAAAAAAAGTTTTAAAAATACAATATGAAAATAATATATAAAAATTCAAATCACCTCCTTTCCCCAAAATTAAAATATTTATCCCATAAGGTGAATGGCATAATGAGAAAAAAAAACATCAAAAATCGCCAATCTCTACAAAAAAAGTTCAACAAAAAGTGATAAAAAATCCCTACCCACTCCAAAATGTTATCAATAAATACTACAGATCATCCTGAAAATAAAGAGCCTTCACACAGCTCTGTGGATATAAAAAAATAAAATAAAAATATGAGGGTCAGAATATAGCAATAAAAAGAGAAAATAGGATTGTTTCAATGTTTTTATGTGTTTCAGTCTTATGTGTCCTGGCGAGCTCAGGACAACAAACATAGTGGGAAGTAAGGGAAAGGACATAACAGCAGTTCAGTGCTGGCAGATCTCATAAGACGGAGATGCTGCTTGTGAGAAGTGCATCTCGATATACAGCTGAAACAATGAATCATATGGCTAAAAAAGACATAAAGGAAGCCCAAAAAAGACCTCTTTATTCAGATGCAGACAAGCTAAACTTGATGTTAGCATTCTTTAGAAATGTTGGCCCATATTGATAGCATCTTGCAGTTGATGGAGATTTGAGGAATGCACATCCAGGGCACGAAGCTCCCGTTCCACCACATCCCAAAGATGCTCTATTGGGTTGAGATCTGGTGACTGTGGGGGCCATTTTAGTACAGTGAACTCATTGTCATGTTCAAGAAATCAATTTGAAATGATTCGAGCTTTGTGACATGGTGCATTATCCTGCTGGAAGTAGCCATCAGAGGATGGATACATGTTCTCATTCTGTTTACGCCAAATTCGGACGCTAATATTTGAATGTCTCAACAGAAATTGAGACTCATCAGACCAGGCAACATTTTTCCAGTCTTCAACAGTCCAATTTTGGTGAGCTCGTGCAAATTGTAGCCTCTTTTTCCTATTTGTAGTGGAGATGAGTGGTACCCGGTGGGGTCTTCTGCTGTTGTAACCCATCCGCCTCAAGGTTGTGCTTGTTGTGGTTTCACAAATGCTTTGCTGCATACCTCGGTTGTAACGAGTGGTTATTTCAGTCAACGTTGCTCTTCTATCAGCTTGAATCAGTCGGCCCATTCTCCTCTGACCTCTAGCATCCACAAGGCATTTTTTCCCACAGGACTGCCACATACTGGATGTTTTTCCCTTTTCACACCATTCTTTGTAAACCCTAGAAATGGTTGTGCGTGAAAATCCCAGTAACTGAGCAGATGGTGCCAGACGGGCCGGTCTGAGTATTTCACAAACAACCATGCCACGCTCAAAATTGCTTAAATCACCTTTCTTTCCCATTCTGACATTCAGTTTGGAGTTCAGGAGATTGTCTTGACCAGGACCACACCCCTAAATGCATTGAAGCAACTGAAATGTGATTGGTTGACTAGATAATTGCAGTAACCACCTCAGCCCCCAGTGCTTAAACACCCTGAAAGACCAGGCCACTTTTTACACTTCTGACCTACACTACTTTCACCGTTTATTGCTCGGTCATGCAACTTACCACCCAAATGAATTTTAGCTCCTTTTCTTCTCACTAATAGAGCTTTCATTTGGTGGTATTTCATTGCTGCTGACATTTTTACTTTTTTTGTTATTAATCGAAATTTAACGATTTTTTTGCAAAAAAATGACATTTTTCACTTTCAGTTGTAAAATTTTGCAAAAAAAACGAGATCCATATAGAAATTTTGCTCTAAATTTATAGTTCTACATGTCTTTGATAAAAAAAAAATGTTTGGGTAAAAAAAAAAAATGGTTTGGGTAAAAGTTATAGCGTTTACAAACTATGGTACAAAAATGTGAATTTCCGCTTTTTGAAGCAGCTTTCTGAGCACCTGTCATGTTTCCTGAGGTTCTACAATGCCCAGACAGTACAAACACCCCACAAATGACCCCATTTCTGAAAGTAGACACCCTAAGGTATTCACTGATGGGCATAGTGAGTTCATAGAACTTTTTACTTTTTGTCACAAGTTAGCGGAAAATGATGATTTTATTTTATTTTTTTTTTTTCTTACAAAGTCTCATATTCCACTAACTTGTGACAAAAAATAAAAAGTTCTATGAACTCACTATGCCCATCAGCGAATACCTTGGGGTCTCTTCTTTCCAAAATGGGGTCACTTGTGGGGTAGTTATACTGCCCTGGCATTCTAGGGGCCCAAATGTGTGGTAAGGAGTTTGAAATCAAATTCTGTAAAAAATGACCTGTGAAATCCGAAAGGTGCTCTTTGGAATATGGGCCCCTTTGCCCACCTAGGCTGCAAAAAAGTGTCACACATCTGGTATCTCCGTACTCAGGAGAAGGTGGGGAATGTGTTTTGGGGTGTCATTTTATATATACCCATGCTGGGTGAGAGAAATATCTTGGCAAAAGACAACTTTTCCCATTTTTTTATACAAAGTTGTCATTTGACCAATATATTTATCTCACCCAGCATGGGTATATGTAAAAAGACACCCCAAAACACATTCCTCAACTTCTCCTGAGTACGGGGATACCAGATGTGTGACACTTTTTTGCAGCCTAGGTGGGCAAAGGGGCCCATATTCCAAAGAGCACCTTTCGGATTTCACAGGTCATTTTTTACAGAATTTGATTTCAAACTCCTTACCACACATTTGGGCCCCTAGAATGCCAGGGCAGTATAACTACCCCACAAGTGACCCCATTTTGGAAAGAAGAGACCCCAAGGTATTCGCTGATGGGCATAGTGAGTTCATGGAAGTTTGTGGAATATGAGACTTTGTATGAAAAAAAAAAAATCATCATTTTCCACTAACTTGTGACAAAAAATAAAAAATTCTAGGAACTCACCATGCCCCTCACGGAATACCTTGGGGTGTCTTCTTTCCAAAATGGGGTCACTTGTGGGGTAGTTATACTGCCCTGGTATTCTAGGGGCCCAAATGTGTGGTAAGGAGTTTGAAATCAAATTCAGTAAAAAATGACCTGTGAAATCCGAAAGGTGCTCTTTGGAATATGGGCCCCTTTGCCCACCTAGGCTGCAAAAAAGTGTCACACATCTGGTATCCCCATACTCAGGAGAAGTTGAGGAATGTGTTTTGGGGTGTCTTTTTACATATACCCATGCTGGGTGAGATAAATATCTTGGTCAAATGACAACTTTGTATAAAAAAATGGGAAAAGTTGTCTTTTGCCAAGATATTTCTCTCACCCAGCATGGGTATATATAAAATGACACCCCAAAACACATTCCCCACCTTCTCCTGAGTACGGAGATACCAGATGTGTGACACTTTTTTGCAGCCTAGGTGGGCAAAGGGGCCCATATTCCAAAGAGCACCTTTCGGATTTCACAGGTCATTTTTTACAGAATTTGATTTCAAACTCCTTACTACACATTTGGGCCCCTAGAATGCCAGGGCAGTATAACCACCCCACAAATGACCCCATTTTGGCAAGAAGACACCTTAAGGTATTCCGTGAGGGGCATGGCGAGTTCCTAGAATTTTTTTATTTTTTGTCACAAGTTAGTGGAAAATGATGATTTTTTTTTTTTTTTTTTTTTTTCATACAAAGTCTCATATTCCACAAACTTGTGACAAAAAATAAAAACTTCCATGAACTCACTATGCCCATCAGCGAATACCTTGGGGTCTCTTCTTTCCAAAATGGGGTCACTTGTGGGGTAGTTATACTGCCCTGGCATTCTAGGGGCCCAAATGTGTGGTAAGGAGTTTGAAATCAAATTCTGTAAAAAATGACCTGTGAAATCCGAAAGGTGCTCTTTGGAATATGGGCCCCTTTGCCCACCTAGGCTGCAAAAAAGTGTCACACATCTGGTATCCCCGTACTCAGGAGAAGTTGAGGAATGTGTTTTGGGGTGTCTTTTTACATATACCCATGCTGGGTGAGATAAATATCTTGGTCAAATGACAACTTTGTATAATAAAATGGGAAAAGTGGCTTTTGCCAAGATATTTCTCTCACCCAGCATGGGTATATATAAAATGACACCCCAAAACACATTCCCCACCTTCTCCTGAGTACGGAGATACCAGATGTGTGACACTTTTTTGCAGCCTAGGTGGGCAAAGGGGCCCATATTCCAAAGAGCACCTTTCGGATTTCACAGGTCATTTTTTACAGAATTTGATTTCAAACTCCTTACCACACATTTGGGCCCCTAGAATGCCAGGGCAGTATAACTACCCCACAAGTGACCCCATTTTGGAAAGAAGAGACCCCAAGGTATTCGCTGATGGGCATAGTGAGTTCATGGAAATTTTTTTTTTTTGTCACAAGTTAGTGGAATAGGAGACTTTGTATGAAAAAAAAAAAATCATCATTTTCCACTAACTTGTGACAAAAAATAAAAAATTCTAGGAACTTGCCATGCCCCTCACGGAATACCTTGGGGTGTCTTCTTTCCAAAATGGGGTCACTTGTGGGGTAGTTATACTGCCCTGGCATTTTCCAGGGGCCCTAATGTGTGGTAAGTAGGTAAATGACCTATGAAATCCGAAAGGTGCTCTTTGGAATGTGGGCCCCTTTGCCCACCTAGGCTGCAAAAAAGTGTCACACATCTGGTATCTCCGTACTCAGGAGAAGGTGGGGAATGTGTTTTGGGGTGTCATTTTACATATACCCATGCTGGGTGAGAGAAATATATTGGCAAAAGACAACTTTTCCCATTTTTTTTATACAAAGTTGGCATTTGACCAAGATATTTATCTCACCCAGCATGGGTATATGTAAAATGACACCCCAAAACATATTCCCCAACTTCTGCTGAATACGGAGATACCACATGTGTGACACTTTTTTGCAGCCTAGGTGGGCAAAGGTGCCCAAATTCCTTTTAGGAGGGCATTTTTAGACATTTGGATACCAGACTTCTTCTCACGCTTTGGGGCCCCTAAAATTCCAGGGCAGTATAAATACCCCACATGTGACCCCATTTTGGAAAGAAGACACCCCAAGGTATTCAATGAGGGGCATGGCGAGTTCATTGAAAAAAAAAAATTTTGGCACAAGTTAGCGGAAATTGATTTTTTGGATTTTGTTCTCACAAAGTCTCCCTTTCCGCTAACTTGGGACAAAAATTTCAATCTTTCATGGACTCAATATGCCCCTCAGCGAATACCTTGGGGTGTCTTCTTTCCAAAATGGTGTTATTTGTGGGGTGTTTGTACTGCCCTGGCATTTGAGGGTCTCCGCAATCATTACATGTATGCCCAGCATTAGGAGTTTCTGCTATTCTCCTTATATTGAGCATACGGGTAATGAGATTTTTTTTTTCCGTTCAGCCTCTGGGCTGAAAGAAAAAAATGAACGGCACAGATTTCTTCATTCGCATCGATCAATGTGGATGAAAAAATCTCTGCCAAAAAAAGAAAAAGGAGGGGAAAGGCGTCTGCCAGGACATAGGAGCTCCGCCCAACATCCATACCCACTTCAGCTCGTATGCCCTGGCAAACCCGATTTCTCCATTCACATCAATCGATGTGGATGAATAAATCATTGCCGGGATTTTTTTTTTTTATATATATACAAAGTGTTTGCCAAAGTATATGAACACCGCCACCTCCTCAGCTCATATGCCTCTGCAAACATATCTTTTACTGCAGAGGAGAAATCTCGTCTTGCAGCGCCGCATACACCGACTTGCGTGTAATCTGACAGCAGTGCAATGCTTCTGTCCGAATGCACATCAGTGCTGCAGCTGGTCGATCGGTTGGTCCACCTGGAAGGTAAAAAAAACAAAACAAAAAAGAAAAAACCAGGCCGCAAAGCAATAACTTTATTAACTTTAGAACAGAACATATTAACTTTTTTAAACTTTTTAAACTTTTTTACTTACCGGTAATTTTTTTTTTGTTTAGTTTTTTTTACCTTTATATAACAAACCTCTCCTTCCCCATGGGACAATGTGCAAAGCGCAAATCGCCCAAAGATGTGGCGAAGTACGTTATGCACTTTATCCCAGGTGAAAGGAGAGGTTTGCAGCAGCTGAGAGTAAAAGGGCCCTAATAGCCCTGTGTGCCTGTCCTGTGAGATGCAATCCCTATGCTAGGTGTACCTGTGTGTGGTACTTCCGGAAACACTCTCCATAGCATAGGGCAGGGTGGTCCGGACAGTCAGGACAGAAATAGCGGGTGTCACGCCTTATTCCACTCCTGCTACAGACACGACATCTTTTTCGGGGTGACGGTTGGGTTGAGGTACCAGGAACGACACTGGGGAAATGTTGCTCGTGTAGACGGCTAACTACACTGGGGGATGGGGCCACGGAACCTCCTGGGTAAAGGAGGTTCTCGATGATCTCTTCCTGGAATTTGAGGAAAGATCGTGTTCTCCCAGCCTTACTGTAGAGAACAAAACTATTGTAGAGCGCCAATTGAATTAAATATACAGACACCTTCTTATACCAGCGTCTGGTTCTGCGGGAAACTAAATACGGAGACAACATCTGGTCATTGAAGTCCACCCCTCCCATGAGCGCATTATAGTCGTGGACACAGAGGGGCTTTTCAATGACACGGGTTGCTCGCTCAATTTGGATTGTCGTGTCTGCGTGAATGGAGGAGAGCATGTAAACGTCACGCTTGTCTCTCCATTTCACCGCGAGCAGTTCTTCGTTACACAAGGCAGCCCTCTCCCCCCTTGCAAGACGGGTGGTTACAAGCCGTTGGGGGAAGCCCACGCGACTAGTTCGCGCGGTGCCACAGGCGCAAATCCGTTCTAGAAACAAATGCCTAAAGAGGGCCACACTTGTGTAAAAATTGTCCACATAAAGATGGTACCCCTTGCCGAATAAGGGTGACACCAAGTCCCAGACTGTCTTCCCACTGCTCCCCAGGTAGTCAGGGCAACCGACCGGCTCCAGGGTCTGATCTTTTCCCTCATAGATCCGAAATTTGTGGGTATAGCCTGTGGCCCTTTCACAGAGCTTATACAATTTGACCCCATACCGGGCACGCTTGCTTGGGATGTACTGTTTGAAGCCAAGGCGCCCGGTAAAATGTATTAGGGACTTGTCTACGCAGATGTTTTGCTCGGGGGTATACAAATCTGCAAATTTCTGGTTGAAATGGTCTATGAGGGGCCGAATTTTGTGGAGCCGGTCAAAAGCTGGGTGGCCTCTGGGACGGGAGGTGGTGTTGTCGCTAAAATGCAGGAAACTGAGGATGGCCTCAAATCGTGCCCTGGACATAGCAGCAGAGAACATGGGCATGTGATGAATCGGGTCCGTTGACCAATATGACCGCAATTCATGCTTTTTTGTCAGGCCCATGTTGAGGAGAAGGCCCAAAAAAATTTTAATTTCGGAAACTTGGACTGGTTTCCACCGGAAAGGCTGGGCATAAAAGCTTCCCGGGTTGGCGGATATAAATTGTGTGGCATACTGGTTGGTCTCTGCCACGACTAAGTCCAAGAGCTCCGCAGTCAAGAACAGCTCAAAAAATCCCAGGGCCGAACCGATTTGAGCCGTCTCAACCCGAACTCCAGACTGGGCGGTGAAAGGGGGAACTACAGGTGCGGCTGAAGTTGGTGACTGCCAATCAGGGTTTGCCAGCACCTCAGGGATTCTAGGGGCTCTACGGGCCTGTCTGTGCGGTGGCTGCGACGGGGTAACTAGTGCACGTGCCACCGTACCAGCTTCAACTGCCCTTCTGGTGCTCGCCACGTCACCATGTTGTACGGCAGTGCAGGTACTAGGTCCAGGGAGGGCTGCGCTGCTGGTGTATGCCTCACCACGTGATCCGGCAGCGACAGCCCCACTCTGCTGCTCTTGAAGCGGATCCTGCATAACCTGTGGTCTAGCGACACGGGGCCGGGTACGCCTGGTGCTGCCAGGGACCTCCACCTCCTCGTCCGAACTTTGGGTCAGAGAGCCACTGCTTTCCACAGGTTCATATTCTGACCCGCTAGATTCATCAGATGAGGGTTCCCACTCCTCATCCGACTGGGTCAGAATCCTGTAGGCCTCTTCAGAAGAATACCCCCTGTTTGACATTTTGGACTACTAAATTTAGGGGTATTCCCTGAGACTACCCAAGAAAAAAAGCAAGCCTGTCTTACAAAGGGGAGGCTAGCGAAGTACCGGAGGCCGCTGCGGTTGATAAAAAATATCAAAACTGATTTTTTTATCGCCGCAGTGCGTGTAAAATTAATGTGCAGTGATCAAAAAATATATATTTTTTGTCACTGCGGTGGGGCGGGCGTGGGTGAACGCACGTGTGGGCGACCGATCAGACCTGATCGGGCAAACACTGCGTTTTGGGTGGCGGGCGAACTAAAGTGACACTAATACTATTATAGATCTGACCGTGATCAGTTTTGATCACTTACAGATACTATAAAAGTACAAATGCTGATTAGCGATACGCTATTCAGCGAATAAAAGTGACTGCGGTGCGGTGGGGTGGGCGCTAACTGACGCTAACTACCTAACCAAGGGGCCTAAACTATCCCTAAAACCTAACAGCCAATACTAGTGAAAAAAAAAAAGTGACAGTTTACACTGATCACTTTTTTTCCTTTCACTGGTGATTGACAGGGGCGATCAAAGGGGTGATCAAAGGGTTAATTGGGGTGCAGGGGGGTGATCAGGGGCTACAGTGAAGTGTTTGGTGTACTCACAGTGATGTCTGCTTCTCTGCTGAATCCAACCGACGAAAAGGACCAGCAGAGGAGCCATGATCTGGCAGGCTTGTGATTGGATTTTTTAAAAATCGCCAGCCTGCCAGCCAATGATCGTTGCTGGCAGGCTGGTGACGAACTTGTTCTTTAACTTTTGCCGGCCCGCGATGCGCATGCGCGGGCCGGCTTGGAGCGAAATCTCGCGTCTCGCGAGATGACGCGTATATGCGTGACTGTGCGCAGCGCTGCCACCTCCGGAACGCGAATCTGCGTACAGCGGTCCGGAGGTGGTTAATGAGAAATAGAACAGGTGTTCCTAATAATTCTTTAGGTCAGTGTATATATATATAGTTGAAGAAAAATGGCGGCACTGGCTAAGAAGGGAAAAGTACGGGTGCACGTCCCAAGGGGAATGGATTTCCTACCCCGATAAATCGATCCAGAAAAAAGAGCGGCACTCCGATGGATAAAAGCAAGTGAACCCTTTATTCACCCAAGGGTTCACTTGCTTTTATCCATCGGAGTGCCGCTTTTTTTTCAGGATCTATATATATATATATATATATATATATATATACAGTACAGAACAAAAGTTTGGACACACCTTCTCATTCAAAGAGTTTTCTTTATTTTCATGACTATGAAGGCATCAAAACTATGAATTAACACATGTGGAATTATATACATAACAAACAAGTGTGAAACAACTGAAAATATGTCATATTCTAGGTTCTTCAAAGTAGCCACCTTTTGCTTTGATTACTGCTTTGCACACTCTTGGCATTCTCTTGATGAGCTTCAAGAGGTAGTCCCCTGAAATGGTCTTCCAACAGTCTTGAAGGAGTTCCCAGAGATGCTTAGCACTTGTTGGCCCTTTTGCCTTCACTCTGCGGTCAAGCTCACCCCAAACCATCTCGATTGGGTTCAGGTCCGGTGACTGTGGACGCCAGGTCATTTGGCGCAGCACCCCATCACTCTCCTTCATGGTCAAATAGCCCTTACTTTCAAAGTTTTCCCAATTTTTCAGCTGACTGACTGACCTTCATGTCTTAAAGTAATGATGGCCACTCGTTTTTCTTTACTTAGCTGCTTTTTTCTTTCCATAATACAAATTCTAACAGTCTATTCAGTAGGACTATCAACTGTGTATCCACCTGACTTCTCCTCAACGCAACTGATGGTCCCAACCCCATTTATAAGGCAAGAAATCCCACTTATTAAACCTGACAGGGCACACCTGTGAAGTGAAAACCATTTCAGGGGACTACCTCTTGAAGCTCATCAAGAGAATGCCAAGAGTGTGCAAAGCAGTAATCAAAGCAAAAGGTGGCTACTTTGAAGAACCTAGAATATGACATATTTTCAGTTGTTTCACACTTGTTTGTTATGTATATAATTCTGCATGTGTTAATTCATAGTTTTGATGCCTTCAGTGTGAATCTGAAATTTTCATAGTCATAAAAATAAAGAAAACTCTTTGAATTAGAAGGTGTGTCCAAACTTTTGGTCTGTACTGTATATATATCCATGAAAAAGGTCTGGCAGCACTCCCTTGTATCTTTAGAGGTGCAGGGTGCCCGCGGTAATCCCTAAATTCAGGACGGTAAACAGACAATGAAAGTCCTCAGCACTTCTTAACCGTCTTTGGACCGCCCAACGCAGGATTGCGTTCCGGAGGCGGTCGATTCATTCCTCTTTGACGTGCCAGCGTGTCATCTCGCGATACGCAAGATTTCCTGTGAACGCGCGCACACAGGAGCGCGCGTTCACAGGAACTGCAGGTAAACGAGCTCATCTACAGCCTGCCAGCGGCGATCATTCGCTGGCAGGCTGTAGATCCGATTTTTTTAACCCTTGAAAGGTATATTAGATGCTGTTTTGATAACAGCGTCTAATATACCTGCTACCTGGTCCTCTGGTGGTCCTTTTTTCTTGGATCAACCACCAGAGGACACAGGCAGCTCTGTAAAGTAGCACCAAACACCACTACACTACACACCCCCGTCACTTATTAACCCCTTATTAACCCCTGATCACCCCATATTAGACTCCCTGATCACCCCCCTGTCATTGATCACCCCCCTGTAAGGCTCCATTCAGACGTCCGTATGTGTTTTGCGGATCCGCGGATCCACGGATCGGATCCGCGGATCCTCAAAACACATACGGAAGTCTGAATGGAGCCTTACAGGGGGGTGATCACCCCATATAGACTCCCTGATCACCCCCCTGTCATTGATCACCCCCCTGTAAGGCTCCATTCAGATGTCCATATGTGTTTTGCGGATCCGCGGATCCATAAAACAAATACGGACATCTGAATGGAGCCTTACAGGGGGGTGATCAATGACAGGGGGGCGATCAGGGAGTCTATATGGGGTGATCACCCCCCTGTCATTGATCACCCCCCTGTAAGGCTTCATTCAGACGCCCGTATGTGTTTTGCGGATCCGCAAAACACGGACACCGGCAATGTGCTTTCCGCATTTTGCGGATCCGCACATTGCCAGAACTATATAGAAAATGCCTTTTCTTGTCCGCAATTGTGGCCAAGAATAGGACATGTTCTATAGGCTCCACAAAACATGCAGTGTTCGCCCGATCAGGCCTGATCTTGTGTGCACACTTGCGTTCAGTCCGCCCCACCTCAGTGACCGAAATTTTTTTTTTTCTGATCACTGCAAAAACACCGTAAAATCGCTGCGGCGCTATAAAAAGATCACTTTTGAGGGGCATGGCGAGTTCATAGAAGATTTTTTTTTTTGTCACAAGTTAGCGGAAATTGATATATTATTTTTTTTTTTTCTTACAAAGTCTCATATTCCACTAACTTGTGACAAAAAATAAAATCTCACATGAACTCACCATACCCCTCACGGAATCCAAATGCGTAAAATTTTTTAGACATTTATATTCCAGACTTCTTCTCACGCTTTAGGGCCCCTAAAATGCCAGGGCAGTATAAATACCCCACATGTGACAAAATTTTGGAAAGAAGACACCCCAAAGTATTCCAAAATTTTGTCACAAGTTAGTGGAATATGAGACTTTGTAAGAAAAAAAAAAAAATAATCATCATTTTCCGCTAACTTGTGCCAAAAAAAATTCATTATAGGAACTCGCCATGCCCCTCACAGAATACCTTGGGGTGTCTTATTTCCAAAATGGGGTCACTTGTGGGGTATTTATACTGCCCTGGAATATTAGGGGACCTAAAGCGTGAGAAGTAGTTTTGAATCCAAATACGTAAAAAATACCCTGTGAAATTGTATAGATTCTCATTGAAATTTGGGCCCTTTTGCGCACCTAGGCTGCAGAAAAAAAGTGTCACACATGTGGTATTGCTGTACTCAGGAGAAGTTGGGCCATTTGTTTTTAGGTGTATTTTTACATATACCCATGCTGGGTGAGAGAAATATCTCTGTAAATAAAAACTTTAAAAAAAATGTTATACAAAGTTGTCAATTTACAGAGATATTCCTCTCACCCAGCATTGGTATATATGAAAATACACCCCAAAACACATTGCCCTACTTCTCCTGAGTATGGCGATAACACATGTGTGACACTTTTTTGCAGCCTAGGTGCGCAAAGGGGACCAAATTCCAAAGAGTATCTTTTTGATTTCTCAGGGCATTTTTTACGCATTTGGATTCCAGACTTCTTCTCACGCATTAGGGCCCCTAAAATGTCAGGGCAGCATAAATACCCCACAAGTGACCCCATTTTGGAAAGAAGACACCCCAAGGTATTCCATGAGGGGTATGGTGAGTACATGTAAAATGTTATTTTTTGTCACAAGTTAGTGGAATATGAGACTTTGTAAGAAAAAAATAAAAAATAAATCATCATTTTCCGCTAACTTGTGCCAAAAAAAAAAAAATTATAGGAACTCGCCATGCCCCTCACGGAATACCTTGGGGTGTCTTCTTTCCAAAATGGGGTCACTTGTGGGGTATTTCTACTGCCCTGGCATTTTAGGGGCCCTAAAGCGTGAGAAGTAATTTGGAATCCAAATGCGTAAAAAATGCCCTGTGAAATCCTAAAGGTGCTCTTTAGAATTTGGGCCCCTTTGCGCACCTAGGCTGCTAAAAAGTGTCACACATGTGGTATCGCCGTACTCAGGAGAAGTTGGGCAATGTGTTTTGGGGTGTCTTTTTACATATACACATGCTGGGTGAGAGAGATATCTCTCTAAAATGACAACTTTGTATAAAAAAAAATTGGAAAAGTTGTCATTTACAGAGATATTTCTCTCACCCAGCATGGGTATATGTAAAAATACACCCCAAAACACATTTCCCTACTTCTTCTGAGTATGGCGATACCACATGTGTGACACATTTTTGCAGCCTAGGTGCCCAAAGGGGCCCAAATTCTAAAGAGCACCTTTAGGATTTCACAGGGCATTTTTTAGGCATTTGGATTCCAGACTTCTTCTCACGCTTTAGGTCCCCTAAAATGCCAGGGCAGTATAAATACCCCACAAGTGACCCCATTTTGGAAATAAGACACCCCAAGGTATTTCGTGATGGGCATAGTGAGTTCATGGAAATTTTTATTTTTTGTCGCAAGTTAGTGGAATATGAGACTTTGTAAGAAAAAAAAAAAAAAATCATAATTTTCCGCTAACTTGTGACACAAAATAAAAACTTCTATGAACTCACTATGCCCATTAGCGAATACCTTAGGGTGTCTACTTTTCGAAATGTGGTCATTTGTGGGGTGTTTTTACTGTCTGGGCATTATAGAGCCTCAGGAAACATGACAGGTGCTCAGAAAGTCAGAGCTGCTTCAAAATGCGGAAATTCACATTTTTGTACCATAGTTTGTAAACGCTTTAACTTTTGCGCAGACCAATAAATATGCACTTATTGCATTTTTTTTATCAAAGACATGTAGAACAATAAATTTAGAGAAAGATTTATATAGAAATGTAGTTTTGTTTGAAAAATTTTACAACTGAAATTGAAAAATGTCATTTTTTTGCAAAAATTTTGGTCAATTTCGATTAATAACAAAAAATGTAAAAATCTCAGCAGCAATGAAATACCACCAAATAAAAAAAAGTGATATTAGTGAGAAGAAAAGAAGGCAAAATTAATTTGGGTGGTAAGTTGTATGACCGAGCAATAAACCGTGAAAGTAGTGTAGTGCAGAATTGTAAAAAGTGGTCTGGTCATTAAGGGGGTTTAAGCTAGGGGAGCTGAGGTGGTTAAAAGATAAAATGTGCTCTTTATTCACACATGTCAAGTGACAACGTTTCGGTTCTCTCATAGAACCTTTCTCAAGTCAGGTGAAACATAAAGTGCAATAGTGCCAGTATAAATACATAGTAAGGTTGTTACCAATTAATTATTAACCAATACAAAAGCGTGCACTCCCCTTTATAGGGAAGTTACAATTCATAGATTTACACCACATATCAAAGTGAATAGGGACTACAAGATGTCCAAACATATATGCTATAACATTATAGCTGTGATATTGATTACAAACATTCCATAGTCATAGTGCATGTAATAAAGTGCATGGTGCATTAAAACCAAACATACAACTGTACCTTGCTGGGAGATTATGGAGTGAACCAGGAGGATGGCGTCTTAGCTCGCGGAGATACACGCTGGTTCTGCGCGTCTGTGCCTCGCCACTGTGCATGTGTCAACCCTTACCCCTCCTATTAGGCGGTACATAACTGCTGTACGTCACCAAAGGCGGAGACCAAATGACTGCATCGTCTGGTATCAATGCAGTGTCGGCACGCTCAGCGCGCATCACGTGCACGCGAGCCTGTCGTCACTGCTACCAACAATGCTTCACTTGCCTTTTCCAGAACCGAAACGTTGTCACTTGACATGTGTGAATAAAGAGCACATTTTATCTTTTAAGGAGTGCTGCGGACTTTCATTGTCTATATATATGTTTTTTTTATATATATATATATATATATATATATATATATACATACATATATATATAGTGACACAGTAAGGGGTTGTGTCTGGCAAGGCAGGTATTCTCCTACCAGCATGTGCGGCTGGGCTGATTTCCAGTCAGGTGAGGTCAAATACCGGACCGGAGTTTAAGTGCTGGTCTGGTTTTGTCAGCGCCGGACTGTCCTTAAATAGGCAGCTGGGCTCAGCAGAGATGTCTCTGTTTTTAAGATCTGATGCTTTGTGCCATGCTGAAGGGCTGAGAGCCGCACGCTGGGGAAACAGGCCCCCTAAAGCCTGCTGTGGACTACTGGAGGCAGAACTGCCAGCAAGGTGACTTGTGTTATATGAAATGTCCATTGTGTGTGAATTAACACCAAGACTGCAAAGTTACATGCTGTTTTGTGCAATTGCCTCGTGTGAATAAACAGTGACGTTTTGAGTTAATAACTTGTATTTTGCCTCTGTACGTATATATATATATATATATATATATATATATATGTATATCTATATACAGTTGAAACCAGAAGTTTATATACACTATATAAAAAGTTACATATGCATGCTTTTTTCAATATCTGACATGAAATCAGAATAAACCTTTCCTGTTTTTGGTCAATTAGGATTACCATAATTATTATTATTTTCCAAATGCCAGAATAATGAGAGAGATAATGTTTTAAGGCATTTTTATTACTTTTTGCAGTGTCAAAAGTTTACATACACTAAGATTACTATGCCTCTAAACAATTCTGGACTGCCCATATGATGTCATGTGTTTGGAAGCTTCTGTTAGGCTTCTTTGCAACATCTGAGTTAATTAGAGACACACCTGTGGATGTATTTAAATGCACACCTGAAACACACTGCTTCTTTGTGTGGTATCATGGAAAAAATCTAATGAATTTAGCCAAGATATCAGGAAGAGAATTGTGGACTTGCACAACTCTGGCTTAACCTTGGGTGCAATTTCAACATATCTGAAGGTGCCTCGTTCATCTATACAAACAATTATATGCAAGTACAAACAAGATGGGAATATCCAGCCATCATACCGCTCAGGAAGGAGACTAGTTCTGTCTCACAGAGATAAACGTGCTTTGGTCCGACATGTGCATATCAACCCAAGAACTAAAGCAAAATACCTTGTGAAGATTATGGCGGAAGCTGGTAAGACTGTGTCAATATCCACAGTGAAATACATACTGTATCAACATGGGCTGAAAGGCCACTCTCCAGGAAGAAGCCATTACTCCAAAAGAAACAAAAATTAAAAAAAAGATTAATGTTTGCAAATGCACACAGGAACAAATACCTACATTTTTGGGAACATGTCCTGTGGTATGACTAAACTAAAATTGAACTTTTTGGTCATAATGACCATTGTTATAATTGGAGGAAAAAGAGAGAAGCTTGGAAGCCTAAGAACACCATCCCAACTGTGAAACACTGGGGTGGCAGCATCATGTTGTGGGGTTGTTTTGCTGCAGGAGGGACTGGTGCACTTTACAAAATTGATGGCATCATGGGGAAAGAAGATTATGTGGAAATACTGAAGCAACATCTGAAAACATCAGTCCATTTGGGTCTTCCAAATGGACAATGACCCAAAGCATTCTGCCAAACTGGTTACAAAGTGGCATAAGGATAACAAAGTCAATGTTTTGGAGTGGCCATCACAAAGCCCTGATCTCAATCCTAATGGAAAATTTATGGGCAAAGCTAAAAAGGCATGTGCGAGCAAGGTGACCAACAAACATGGCTCAGTTACACCAGTTTTGTCAGGAAAAAATGGTCCCAAATTCCGACCAACTATTGTGATAAGCTTGTGAAAGGATAACCAAAACGCTTGACTTAAGTCATACAGTTTAAGGGCAATGGTACCAAATTTTAATGAAATGTATGTAAACTTTTGACTTTGCAGAAAGTAATAAAAATGCCTTCAAATATTCTCTTTCTCTCTCTCTCTCTCTCTCTCTCTCTCTCTCACTATTCTGGCATTTGGCAAATAATAATTATGGTAATCCTAATTGACCGGAATAAACAGGAAAGGTTTATTCTGATTTCATGTCAGATATTGAGATAAACATGCATATGTGTCATTTTATATAGTGTATGAAAACTTCTGGTCAACTGTATATACACTGTATGCAGAATAATTCAGTTCATAGTTACATAGTTTATAAAGCCGAAAAAGACATCTATCCATCTAGTTCGGCGTGTTATCCTTCAAGTTGATCCAGAGGAAGGCAAAAAATAACCCTGAGAGGTAGAAGCCAATTTTCCTCACTTAAGGGGAAAAAAAATTCCTTCCTGACTTCAATCAGGCAATCAGAATAACTCCCTAGACCCCTCTCTAGTAGCTATAGCCTATAATATTATTACACTCCAGAAATACATCAAGGCCCCTCTTGAACTCTTTTAGTGAACTCACCATCACCACCTCCTCAGGCAGAGAGTTCCATAGTCTCACTGCTCTTACCGTAAAGAATCCTCTTCTATGCTTGTGTACAAACCTTCTTTCCCCCAGACGCAGATGATGTCCCCTCGTCACAGTCACAGTCCTGAGGATAAATAGATGATGCGATAGATCTCTGTACTGACCCCTGATAGATTTATACATAGTTATTAGATCTCCCTTCAGTCGTCTTTTTTCTAAAGCGAATAACCCTAATGTTGATAATTGTAGTCCACCCATTCCAATTTCTACTTTAGTTTTCCTCCTCTGAACCCTCTCCAGCTCTATGTCTGCCTTGTTCACAGGAGCCCAGAACTGTACACAGTACTCCATGTGTGGTCTGACTAATGATTTGAAAAGTGGCAGGACTATGTTCTCATCATGAGCATCTATGGCCCTTTTGATGCAACCCATTATCTTATTGGCCTTGGCAGCAGCTGCCTGACACTGGTTTCTACAGCTTAGTTTGCTGTTCATTAAAATTCCTAGATCCTTTTCTATGTCAGTGTTACCCAGTGTTTTACCATTAAGTATGTACGGGTGACTTGCATTATTCCTTCCCATGTGCATAACCTTACATTTGTCAGTGTTAAACCTCATCTGCCACTTCTCTGCCTAAGCCTCCAATCTATGGTATCCAGATCCATCTGTAGCAGTATACTGTCCTCTTTCATGTCAATTACTTTACACAGTTCAGAGTCATCTGCAAAAATTGATATTTTACTGTGCAAGCCTTCTACAAGATGATTAATAAATATATTGAAGAGAATAGGGCCCAATACTGACCCCCGAGGTACTCCACTAGTGACAGTGACCCAATCTGAGTGTGTACCATTAATAGCCACCCTCTGTTTTCTATAATTTATACTTTAATCTTCTCATATTTCATTGCATGCCATTTCCCCTTTCAATGCATGCATTGTACTATATTTTATATATCTGCTGATAGAAGTTATTCAAGGTTATGGTGCGCCTCTAACTGACCTTGTTTGTCACATGCACGTCTGAATCAGTTATGAGACGCCATCACTAGGCATGTCAATACTACGAATGGTCAATTCAGTTGATGCTGAAACCAGAGACTCAGCCCACTGATTTGTAGCAAATTGAAAAACAGATGTGAAAGCAAGCATGAAAAGAAGACTCAATAGTGGGCAGATACAATTGTATAGGAGGGAATTGGTTGAAAAAGCTAAGTGGATTAAATTGATTCTATTTTATCTGACATCATGTAGATTGTGATGTTTTATATAGGATTGGGCAGAACTTCTTGTAATAACCAGAGTGTGTACTTTGTGAAATAGAATTTTGCTATAGCATTGTATATGTCATATTTAATTTAACATGATGATGTTATAACCAAGTAGAAATGTATAAGCATGACCTATGCAACAAGCACTCAACTCAATTCCATTTACCTACTCAGTATTTTGCTTTTGGAATAAATGTGCCTGTGTAGCAGAGCTTTTGACATTGAACAGTTTGTTTTTATTTATTTTTTTGTGCATTATCATAGCTCACTATGTTGAGGTAATGCAGTATGTACCCCAGTAGATTAATGGAAACCAAAGATAAACAAATGTGCAAAATGACAAGGACTAAGCAACTGGTGCTGATCAAATCACTGCTCAGAATGGCTATACAGTTAAATAGTGTGGTAGAGCACCGGATCCAATGGTTCCTGGCCCGCCCTCCACAAGTACTGAAGCTTATGAGGCAGCGTAGGTGGTCTCAAAGTGATGACATCATCATTATCGCCTGCACAGGGTCTTAGGTGGTTGCAATAATGTCATCACTCCAGGACGCAGGTGGTGCAATGACTTCACAGCGACTGCTTGCACCAGAATGAAGCATGGAGTATTTTTTTCTGTCAGTTTTGGGGCTAAACAAGGGGGCCATATAATTACTAAGGGCACTACTGGGGCACAACAAAGGACATTATAACTACTGGGGACACTTTAGGGCCCTCATTACTAATGGGCGCAATTTAGGGGGCGTTAATACTATTGTGAGACACTTTTGAGGACCTAATCACTACTGGAGGCACTTAAGCAGGCCTTCTTACTACCAGAGGTACTATAGGGGAAGGTATTACTACTGGGAACCAGGAAGGAGAAAAATTGGGACAAAACTGCATGCTGCACTAGGACTTCTTCCAAAAGGAGTTTTTATTTAAAAAAAAACTCAGTTGCTTTCTTCAGGCTTAAAGTGGTTGCCTGGGTTTAGAGTTGAACCCAGACATATCCCCTTCTTCACCCAGGCAGCCCCTCTGAGATGAGCATCAAAGCATTTCATGCTCTGATGCTCTCCATTGCCCTGCGTTGTTGCGAACCCACAGGTTTAGATAACTGATATCTGAGAGAGTGGAATCTACACAAAGTGCTAGTGCCTGTGAAAAAAATGTAATGAAAATAAAAATGTGAATATAAATGCACCAATACCCAAATGCATAAGATAAGAGCATAAATGTCACGATACCTAATGTTTACAAGTACATATGTTTGATTCATCAGGTAGTTTCTTGCCCACCTCTTTTATTTATCTATATAGTACTGACATATTCCTCAGCACTTTACAGACATTAGCATCACACTGTCCCCAATAGGGAGGGTACCCACACAAATATGGAAAGAACTCTATGTAGATGTTGTCCTTGATTGGATTTTAACCTAGGATCCCATTGCTGAAAGGCACTAGTGCTAACCACTGAGCCACCATGCCCCTTTTGTTTGCTGTCTCTTTTGTAGGCTTCCAGGGTGCTAGTGTCAACCATGTCATCCTCCCTTTGGCAAGCACCCTGTATGTGACAGACATTATTCTGCTGAATCCCCTTCTTTCCAACCTTCTTGTCAAGCATTTGTTTCCCTCAATACTGACATCCAGTCCCTCACAGGGGATCACCAAAAAAGAGAAGGAGATGTAAAGGTGGTGGATCCAGAAACATCAAATAACAAAACGCTGACGTTAACAGCTCTGCAAGTGAGTGCAATCAAGCTGAAGTAAAAATCTTTAATTATCCTCTTATATATTTAATGCATATGAAATGTCTGTTATACAGATGGGGCTATATTACAGCCTAATTCCTTTCAATTATTTCTTGATTTGAATGAGTATGTATGCAAGCTCACTTTAAAGAAACATTTTTCTATCCTGGTGTAACAGGGTCTTAGATCTGGATACATATGCAATTAATGCATATACACTCACCTAAAGAATTATTAGGAACACCATACTAATACGGTGTTGGACCCCCTTTTGCCTTCAGAACAGCCTTAATTCTACGTGGCATTGATTCAACAAGGTGCTGATAGCATTCTTTAGAAATGTTGGCCTATATTGATAGGATAGCATCTTGCAGTTGATGGAGATTTGAGGGATGCACATCCAGGGCACGAAGCTCCCGTTCCACCACATCCCAAAGATGCTCTATTGGGTTGAGATCTGGTGACTGTGGGGGCCATTTTAGTACAGTGAACTCATTCTCATGTTCAAGAAACCAATTTGAAATGATTCGAGCTTAGTGACATGGTGCATTATCCTGCTGGAAGTAGCCATCAGAGGATGGATACATGTTCTCATTCTGTTTACGCCAAATTCGGACTCTACCATTTGAATGTCTCAACAGAAATCGAGACTCATCAGACCAGGCAACATTTTTCCAGTCTTCAACAGTCCAATTTTGGTGAACTCGTGAAATTGTAGCCTCTTTTTCCTATTTGTAGTGGAGATGAGGGTATCCGGTGGGGTCTTCTGCTGTTGTAGCCCATCCGCCTCAAGGTTGTGCGTGTTGTGGCTTTACAAATGCTTTGCTGCATACCTCGGTTGTAACGAGTGGTTATTTCAGTCAACGTTGCTCTTCTATCAGCTTAAATCAGTCGGCCCATTCTCCTCTGACCTCTAGCATCCACAAGGCATTTTTGCCCACAGGACTGCCGCATACTGGATGTTTTTCCCTTTTCACACCATTCTTTGTAAACCCTAGAAATGGTTGTGCGTGAAAATCCCAGTAACTGAGTAGATTGTGAAATACTCAGACCGGCCCATCTAGCACCAAAAACCATGCCACGCTCAAAATTGCTTAAATCACCTTTCTTTCCCATTCTGACATTCAGTTTGGAGTTCAGGAGATTGTCTTGACCAGGACCACACCCCTAAATGCATTGAAGCAACTGCCATGTGATTGGTTGACTAGATAATTGCATTAATGAGAAATAGAACAGGTGTTCCTAATAATTCTTTAGGTGAGTGTATATCTAATGATTTTTTGATTCTTAAATCTGACCCTAGTACTGTACACAATTTGACCTATAAGGAAAGACAAGCCCTCAATACTCTTAAACAATATAAACAACTTGTGATTAAACTGGCCAACAAGTGGGAAGGACTAGTATTATGGACGCCTAAGCTTATGTCACTGAGGCACTTAGAATATTATCAGACACAGATTATTATACTATTTCTGCTGAGAACTCGTCAAATAAAATTTTAGCGGAATATACTTTCCTAATCAAATGAGCTAAAAATGAGTTTATTATTAATAAACAAGAAAGGGATTTTTTTAAAAAGTCTATACATATAGAACTCCTTTATTTTAATTTTTACCTAAGGTACATAAGTCCATCACCAGCCCCCCAGGGAGACTATTTATATCAGGAGTTGGGTGCATTACTTCTTCTCTGTCTAATTTTGTAGACTTGTGTTTACAGCATTATGCGGTGGAGCTACCTTCACATTTAAAAGACTACACCCATTTCATACAATTATTAAATTCCTTTCATTGTCCTTCCCATTTCTCTTTTTTAACTTTAGATGTTACTGCCCTGTATTCCAATACTGAGCATCATTTGGGGTTAGAGGCAGTTCATCAGACATTGAAATTGGGGAGTAAGTTACTAGATTTGCAAATTGACTTTTTGATTAAAGCCATGGAGTTCATCTTCACTCATAACATCTTTGAGTTTGAGGGACATCAATACCAACAGCGCACAGGTTGTGCGATAGGTACTCAATTCACCTAAGTTATGCTAATCTCTTTATGTTCACTAGTCTCCCTGGCTGAAAAAAAAAAAAATAATACATTTTTAACTAAGGGGTATCCAAAGAGTTTTGTGATGTCAACTCTAGAGAAAACAAATAAATGATCTCAATATTTTGAAATCAAATAAGCAAGAAGTTCCTTCACACAATTTTCAATTACTACTGTCAACTCAGCCCTCAAGAAGTGAAACACATCTTATAGAAACTTTGGCCTATTCTTCAGAGTGATCCCATTATGCAAAAGATTTTGCCCCAAACCCCTTGTGTAACTTTCAGAAGGGCCCAAAATTTGAAGGCCCTACTCCCCCCAGGTGCTCTCACACCAGTTAGTGAGGATATGCCAGTTTTGAGTAAGGTGATTCCAGGATGTTTCAGTTGTGGGGGCGCCAGGTGTGATTATTGTGAAACTATTACACACGGGATCACCATGTTCACTTCATATACCACAAGTGAGTCCTTTCAATTTAAACACATTGTTACCTGTGCAACGAATATGTGATTTACTTTCTCACATGAGGTTGTAACATCTAATATCTATCTCCAATCTATCCTCAACTCTGCTGCCCGACTAATCCACCTCTCAACCTATTACTCCTCTGCCTCTCCCCTCTGCCAATCCCTTCACTGGCTCCCCATTGCCCAGCGAATTTACTTCAAAGTACTAACAAATACAGTACAGACCAAAAGTTTGGACACACCTTCTCATTCAAAGAGTTTTCTTTATTTTTATGACTATGAAAATTGTAGATTCACACTGAAGGCATCAAAACTATGAATTAACACATGTGTAATTATATACATAACAAACAAGTGTGAAACAACTGAAAATATGTCATATTCTAGGTTCTTCAAAGTAGCCACCTTTTGCTTTGATTACTGCTTTGCACACTCTTGGCATTCTCTTGATGAGCTTCAAGAGGTAGTCCCCTGAAATGGTTTTCACTTCACAGGTGTGCCCTGTCAGGTTTAATAAGTGGGATTTCTTGCCTTATAAATGGGATTGGGACCATCAGTTGCGTTGAGGAGAAGTCAGGTGGATACATAGCTGATAGTCCTACTGAATAGACTGTTAGAATTGGTATTATGGCAAGAAAAAAGCAGCTAAGTAAAGAAAAACGAGTGGCCATCATTACTTTAAGAAATTAAGGTAGGTCAGTCAGTCGAAAAATTGGGAAAAACTTTGAAAGTAAGGGCTATTTGACCATGAAGGAGAGTGATGGGGTGCTGCACCAGATGACCTGGCCTCCACAGTCACCGGACCTGAACCCAATCGAGATGGTTTGGGTAAGCTGGACCGCAGAGTGAAGGAAAAAGGGCCAACAAGTGCTAAGCATCTCTGGGAACTCCTTCAAGACTGTTGGAAGACCATTTCAGGGGACTACCTCTTGAAGCTCATCAAGAGAAAGCCAAGAGTGTGCAAAGCAGTAATCAAAGCAAAAGGTGGCTACTTTGAAGAACCTAGAATATGACATATTTTCAGTTGTTTCACACTTGTTTGTTATGTATATAGTTCCACATGTGTTAATTCATAGTTTTGATGCCTTCATAGTCGTGAAAATAAAGAAAACTCTTGGAATGAGAAGGTGTGTCCAAACTTTTGGTCTGTACTGTACATACAAGGCCGTCCATAACCTGTCCCCTCCCTACATCTCTGAGCTACTTTCCCGATACACCCCCACACTCTCCAATCCTCACAAGACCTCCTTCTCTCCTCTCCTCTTATCGCCTCTTCCCACAATCGACTCCAAGATTTCTCCCATGCCTCCCCCATACTCTGGAACTTGCTACCCCAACATATCAGACTCTCATCTACAGTGGAATTCTTCAAAAGAAACCTGAAAACCCACCTCTTCAGACAAGCCTACAACCAGTGACCCTGCTGCCTCCATACCGCCATGACTAACTTCAACCGCACCTACTGTGTCCTTCTCCCATACCATGTAGATTGTAAGCCCTCACGGGCAGGGCCCTCTCTCCTTCTGTACCAGTTTGTAACTTGTCTTGTTTATGAGTAGTGCAATTGTCTGTATTATGTATGTATACCCCTATCATATGTACAGCGCTATGGAATGAATGGCGCTTTAATAATAAATAATAATAATAATAATATGTGGGTCGCAAGTCCAAATGCATGAGAACTAGACTTAAACTGGTGGTCCTTGTTCAGGGCTGAACCTGGAAATCACCTCTTTTATATTTTCCTTTACTATGTATGAGAGGAGCATCGGAAAAGAGGTAATATCCGGGTTCAGCCCTGAACCTGACAACCCCTTTAATAAACATTGCTAAAATATCAGGAAAGGATTTTTGACTCATAATGTATAGATAAAATATATAAATGAAATTGAAATAAATTGACTTTGATCCAAATTTCTGGTAAAATTTGATTTGCCAAGAATCCAAACTTTCTCACTTTATGGTAACGAATCGTTTTTTTCCCCCTAAACTGGTGGCTACATGTGTTACAAAGTAAAAATTAGAAACCCGGAACCATTATTTCCTATACTGCTGTCCAGTCAGCCAATCAGCAAATAGCCATCCCCTGTGATGTCACAGCCCTATAAAACCCTCATCCTGCGCAGCGCCCGCCATTTCACTGTGAACTGAGCATAGGGAGAGATGTGGCAAGCGCTAGGGATAGTGTGTTAACAAGCTTTTAATTGTAGAATATTGGATAGGGACAGTGTATGGAGATCGTATTGAGAGTTTTTAGACAGTGTATGGAGAGCAAAGGGAGATTGCAGGGATAGTGCAGGCTCATTGTAATCGCCCTGTGCATCTTGTTCACCTACTGCATCATTCATTCTTAATCTGTTCTGTTAAACATAGACTTACTGTGCATCAGACTCATTGTCAACAGGCGGTCTAATATATAGCCACATTTATTTAGTTTATCTGCTGCTCCGTTCATACTTAACCTGTTCTGTTATACACTGCTCAAAAAAATAAAGGGAACACTTAAACAACACAATGTAACTCCAAGTCAATCACACTTCTGTGAAATCAAACTGTCCACTTAGGAAGCAACACTGAGTGACAATCAATTTCACATGCTGTTGTGCAAATGGGATAGACAACAGGTGGAAATTATAGGCAATTAGCAAGACACCCCCAATAAAGGAGTGGTTCTGCAGGTGGTGACCACAGACCACTTCTCAGTTCCTATGCTTCCTGGCTGATGTTTTGGTCACTTTTGAATGCTGGCGGTGCTTTCACTCTAGTGGTAGCATGAGACGGAGTCTACAACCCACAGAAGTGGCTCAGGTAGAGCAGCTTATCCAGGATGGCACATCAATGCGAGCTGTGGCAAGAAGGTTTGCTGTGTCTGTCAGCGTAGTGTCCAGAGCATGGAGGCGCTACCAGAAGACAGGCCAGTACATCAGGAGACGTGGAGGAGGCCGAAGGAGGGCAACAACCCAGCAGCAGGACCGCTACCTCCGCCTTTGTGCAAGGAGGAACAGGAGGAGCACTGCCAGAGCCCTGCAAAATGACCTCCAGCAGGCCACAAATGTGCATGTGTCTGTTCAAACGGTCAGAAACAGACTCCATGAGGGTGATATGAGGGCCCGACGTCCACAGGTGGGGGTTGTGCTTACAGCCCAACACCGTGCAGGACGTTTGGCATTTGCAGAGAACACCACGATTGGCAAATTCGCTACTGGCGCCCTGTGCTCTTCACAGATGAAAGCAGGTTCACACTGAGCACATGTGACAGACGTGACAGAGTCTGGAGACGCCGTGGAGAATGTTCTGCTGCCTGCAACATCCTCCAGCATGACCGGTTTGGCATTGGGTCAGTAATGGTGTGGGGTGGCATTTCTTTGGAGGGCCGCACAGCCCTCCATGTGCTCGCCAGAGGTAGCCTGACTGCCATTAGGTACCGAGATGAGATCCTCAGACCCCTTGTGAGACCATATGCTTGTGCGGTTGGCCCTGGGTTCCTCCTAATGCAAGACAATGCTAGACCTCATGTGGCTGGAGTGTGTCAGCAGTTCCTGCAAGACGAAGGCATTGATGCTATCGACTGGCCCGTCTGTTCCCCAGACCTGAATCCAATTGAGCACATCTGGGACATCATATCTCGCTCTATCCACCACAGACTGTCCAGGAGTTGGCAGATGCTTTAGTCCAGGTCTGGGAGGAGATCCCTCAGGAGACCGTCCGCCACCTCATTAGGAGCATGGACAGGCATTGTAGGGAGGTCATACAGGCACGTGGAGGCCACACACACTACTGAGCCTCATTTTGACTTGTTTTAAGGACATTACATCAAAGTTGGATCAGCCTGTAGTGTGTTTTTCCACTTTAATTTTGAGTGTGACTCCAAATCCAGACCTCCATGGGTTGAAAAATTTGATTTCCATTTTTTTTTTTTTGTGTGATTTTGTTGTCAGCACATTCAACTATGTAAAGAACAAAGTATTTCAGAAGAATATTTAATTAATTCAGATCTAGGATGTGTTATTTTTGTGTTCCCTTTATTTTTTTGGGCAGTGTACATAGACTTGCTGTGCATCAGACTCAGCATCAGCAGCTGGTCTAATATATAGGCACGTTTATCTAGTTCACTTGCTCTGCCATTAATACTTAATATGTTCTGTTATAGATTGTGTCCAATAAGTGAGGAAAATTGCTTTATATCTCACAGTTTTTTTTTTTTTTGCCTTCATCTGGATTAACTTGCAGGATAACAGGCTGAACTAGATGGACATGTCTTTTTTCAGCCTTAAAAACAATGTTACTATTAGAGATGAGTGAATTGAAGCTGACGAAGTGGAATTTGTTTAGAATTTCAGGAAAAGTTTGATTTGCAGCTAATGCTAATTTCCTCGTGCTTCGTGTCGTAACGAATCACATTTTGTCTAAAATGGCGGCTACATGTGTGAGGACTGAGGACATGGGGCAGGAACTCTGGTACGGCGGGATCACCCAGATTGACATGCCTGCATGCAGACAATCAGCAGCCAGCCCTATGATGTCACAGCCCTATAAATATGGCGGCTATCTTAGAGTCAGACATTTTCCAGTGTTCAGAGTGCAGGGACAGACGTGTGAAGGCACTAGGGACAGCAATTAGAAAAACGACTGTGGAAAAAAAAGACATAAAAAAAACCAATTTATAAGTGCAGGGAAAGGATAGGGGGGAATAATTTTACAGTATCTTAGTGCAGGATTAGATGTCAGAAGGCGCTAGTGACATTGATAGGAAAGCGATTGACAAGTCCAGTGAACGATTATTTTGGGATCCAAATAGCCATTAGACAAGTCTGTCATTCCAACTTTTTGTTATTCGGCTGCAAGTCTTATGTTGAAAAGCCTTTACTGGCCTATATTTTAATATCTTTAGTATGTTATATCAGTACTACAAGAAAAATATTTTCTCAATTCACTTCTGCAGTTATTTCTGGTGAAAGCTTATAAGGGCGTATTACCGAAAAAAAAGAAAGAAAAATATATACGCACTGCACTGTTGCAGTTATTTCTGTTGAAAGCGTATAGGGGCATATTACAGTAAAAAAAGAAAAATATATGCGTACTGCGCTTTGCAGTTATTTTTGGTGAAAGCATATAGTGGTGTATTTCAGTAAAAAGGGAAAAATATATAGGCACTGTTACAGTTATTTTAAGTGAAAGCGTATAGGGGCGTACTACAGTTAAAAAAAGAAAAATATATACGCACTGCACTGTTTCATTTTTTTCGGGTGAAAGCATATAGGGGCGTATTTCAGTAAAAAAAGAAAAATATATACACACTGCACTGTTGCAGTTATTCCTGGTGAAAGCGTATAGGGGCGTATTTCATGAAAAAGCAAAAAATATATATGCACTGCACTGTTGCAGCTATTTCTGTTGTAAGCGTCTAGGGGCATATTACTGTAAAAAAAGGAAAATATATACGCACTGCACTGTTGCAGTTATTTAAGGTGAAAACGTATAGGGACGTATTTCAGTAACACAAGAAAAATATATACGCAATTCACTCAAAGTTTTTTCTGGTAAAAGCGCATAGTGGCGTATTTCGGTCCAACCAGAAAAATATATTCAGTTAACTTCTGCAGTTAATTGTGGTGAAAGTGTTTTCTGGCCCATTTCAGTAAAAAAAATATATATACAGGGAGTGCAGAATTATTAGGCAAGTTGTATTTTTGAGGATTAATTTTATTATTGAACAACAACCATGTTCTCAATGAACCCAAAAAACTCATTAATATTAAAGCTGAATATTTTTGGAAGTAGTTTTTAGTTTGTTTTTAGTTTTAGCTATTTTAGGGGGATATCTGTGTGTGCAGGTGACTATTACTGTGCATAATTATTAGGCAACTTAACAAAAAACAAATATATACCCATTTCAATTATTTATTTTTACCAGTGAAACCAATATAACATCTCAACATTCACAAATATACATTTCTGATATTCAAAAACAAAACAAAAACAAATCAGTGACCAATATAGCCACCTTTCTTTGCAAGGACACTCAAAAGCCTGCCATCCATGGATTCTGTCAGTGTTTTGATCTGTTCACCATCAACATTGCGTGCAGCAGCAACCACAGCCTCCCAGACACTTTTCAGAGAGGTGTACTGTTTTCCCTCCTTGTAAATCTCACATTTGATGATGGACCACAGGTTCTCAATGGGGTTCAGATCAGGTGAACAAGGAGGCCATGTCATTAGATTTTCTTCTTTTATACCCTTTCTTGCCAGCCACGCTGTGGAGTACTTGGACGCGTGTGATGGAGCATTGTCCTGCATGAAAATCATGTTTTTCTTGAAGGATGCAGACTTCTTCCTGTACCACTGCTTGAAGAAGGTGTCTTCCAGAAACTGGCAGTAGGACTGGGAGTTGAGCTTGACTCCATCCTCAACCCGAAAAGGCCCCACAAGCTCATCTTTGATGATACCAGCCCAAACCAGTACTCCACCTCCACCTTGCTGGCGTCTGAGTCGGACTGGAGCTCTCTGCCCTTTACCAATCCAGCCACGGGCCCATCCATCTGGCCCATCAAGACTCACTCTCATTTCATCAGTTTATAAAACCTTAGAAAAATCAGTCTTGAGATATTTCTTGGCCCAGTCTTGACGTTTCAGCTTGTGTGTCTTGTTCAGTGGTGGTCATCTTTCAGCCTTTCTTACCTTGGCCATGTCTCTGAGTATTGCACACCTTGTGCTTTTGGGCACTCCAGTGATGTTGCAGCTCTGAAATATGGCCAAACTGGTGGCAAGTGGCATCTTGGCAGCTGCACGCTTGACTTTTCTCAGTTCATGGGCAGTTATTTTGCGCCTTGGTTTTTCCACACTCTTCTTGCGACCCTGTTGACTATTTTGAATGAAACGCTTGATTGTTCGATGATCACGCTTCAGAAGCTTCGCAATTTTAAGAGTGCTGCATCCCTCTGCAAGATATCTCACTATTTTTTACTTTTCTGAGCCTGTCAAGTCCTTCTTTTGACCCATTTTGCCAAAGGAAAGGAAGTTGCCTAATAATTATGCACACCTAATATAGGGTGTTGATGTCATTAGACCACACCCCTTCTCATTACAGAGATGCACATCACCTAATATGCTTAATTGGTAGTAGGCTTTCGAGCCTATAAAGCTTGGAGTAAGACAACATGCATAAAGAGGATGATGTGGTCAAAATACTTATTTGCCTAATAATTCTGCACGCAGTGTATATCCTGTATATTCGTCGCTTTTAGGGGTGTTTTATTCTGTTTACTTTGTTTAGTACAGCTAAGTATGTCAGGCAGAGAAGTGCCAGGCCATGCACAGAGGAGTGGCAGAGGCCTAAATGTTTCTAGTTCAAGCAGAGGTCGCAGCAGAGTAAGTGGGCGTTGCAGCAGGAGTCATAGCCAGAGGCCTGAGCTCCTGGTGTCATCTTGCGGTCGTGTCTTGACCAGCAACCCTGCGGTTCTTGATTGCTTGAATCGGTCATCCACGTCATCCCAAGTGACATCAGACATCCCCAGCCAACAGTCGGCGGGTTCGTCAGACACAACCCTTAGTTGGCATGGCCCGGGAGCATGCCCTGTGCCCTCACCTGTCCTCAACTTGACCATGGACTTTTCTTTTCCCCTCTCCGTGAGAAGTATTACATGTTGTGGGCTCAGATTCACTTTTCAGCGAGGATGAGCTACTAGAGGACAGTTAGCAGCTACTGGCCACCAAAGATCTGGAGGAGACATCCGCCGCTTCCTCCGCTAGGCGGGCAAGTAGTAAGGAGGAGAGTGGCATTGGAGGTGGTTTTGCGAGCTGTAAAGCTCCTGACCCAGAGACCATTGAGGAGGACATCAGTGACATCCTGACACTACTCGATGATGATGAAGCCGATCGCACTTGGGATTAGGAGAAGAGGGTGGCAGCTTGCCCGTGAGGCAGTGGCTGAGCCAGCAAGGTGCTAGCATGGCTGGGATTCAGAAGGGTGGCAGTAGTGGGAGGTCGGGAGCCAGGGGCGTAGCTAGAAATGCATGGGCCCCATAGCAAAAAAAAAATATGGGCCCCCCCCGTGCCATCCACAGATCCCCTCCCCTAAATAGTGCCATCCACAGATCCCCCTCCCCTAAATAGTGCCATCAACAGATCCCCCTCCCCTAAAAGTGCCATCCACAGATCCCCCTCCCCTAAATAGTGCCATCCACAGATCCCCCTCCCCTAAATAGTGCCATCCACAGATCCCTCTCCCCTAAATAGTGCCATCCACAGATCCCCCTCCCCTAAATAATGCCATCCACAGATCCCCCTCCCCTAAATAGTGCCATCCACAGATCCTCCTCCCCTAAACAGTGCCATCAACAGATCCCCCCTCCCCTAAACAGTGCCATACACAGATCCCCCCTCCCCTAAAAAGTGCCATACACAGATCCCCCTCCCCTAAACAGTGCCATCCACAGATCCCTCTCCCCTAAACAGTGCCATCCACAGATCCCTCTCCCCTAAACAGTGCCATCCACAGATCCCTCTCCCCTAAACAGTGCCATCCACAGATCCCCCTCCCCTAAATAGTGCCATCCACAGATCCCCCTCCCCTAAATAGTGCCATCCACAGATCCCCCTCCCCTAAATAGTGCCATCCACAGATCCCTCTCCCCTAAACAGTGCCATCCACAGATCCCTCTCCCCTAAACAGTGCCAGCCATCCACAGATCCCCCTCCCCTAAATAGTGCCATCCACAGATCCCTCTCCCCTAAACAGTGCCATCCACAGATCCCTCTCCCCTAAACAGTGCCAGCCATCCACAGATCCCCCTCCCCTAAATAGTGCGATCAACAGATCCCCCCTCCCCTAAATAGTGCCATACACAGATCCCCCTCCCCTAAACAGTGCCATCCACAGTATCAGGTGCCTTCCCCCCCCCCATGTGCCAGTCAGTATCAGGTGCCAACCCCCCCCCCTCAGGTGCTAGTATCAGGTCAGGTACCAACCCCCCTCCCCCCATGTGCCAGTATCAAGTGCCCCCCGCTCCCCCCATGGCAGTAACAGTCGGGTATTAAAAAAATAAAAATAAACACTTCTACTTACCTCCATGTCAGCGATGCGATGCAGCCTCTTCCTGTGTCCCTCCCTGTATGTCCATATATGGAGTCAGTGCTTGTATTTCAGAAAAGGTTTCTGCTGGGATTTGAACCCACGACCTTCTGTATCAGAGGCAAAGCATCTAACCACAAGACCATAAGAGCAGCCTTGCTGCTGACTGAAAAATTATGAGACTTCTACTGTTATAGCTGGCTAAGTGTACATCTATACACATGACAGCTGCTCATATATAGAGATATAGCAGAGCTGAGTGTCCTGGGATAGCTGTCATATAGAGATATAGCAGTGCTGGGTGTTTTGGGGCAGCTGGGGGGGCGTTTTTTGTGAAGCCGCTGGATGAGGTTAACATGGCCTTATGTAGAATATGTGGGCAGAAGGTGAAGCTTGGCTAGGGTGCCAATGTTGACACCACCACCCTACGTCAACATATGCAGAGTCACCATAAAGGCCTGCTGGTCCAGATGCTCCTGCTCCTACTGGTCAGTCATTCCGTCATCAATCGATCTCCGAATCGATTGCCAAGAGACAGCAGTATGCGTGCATGCATCCAACAGCGCAGAAGCTGAATGTGCTCCTGACCAAGTTGCTGGTGCTGCAGTCCCTCCCTTTCCAAGTGGTGGACTCTGCATTTTCAGAGAACTGATGGCTTGTGCCGAGCCGAGGTGGAGAGTCCCAAGTCGTAATTTTTTTGCGAAGAAAGCAGTACCAGCCCTGCACAAATATGTAGAACAGAAGGTGGGCCAGTCCTTGTCAGTGTCTGCCAAAAATTCGGAAATTCGAGAATTCGTGATTTCTAGTCATTTACTTGATTGCGAAAATCAGAAATGTAATATATTCGTGATAAAAATTTGCGATTAGAATATTCGCGATCAACACTGAGGGGTAGGCAACTTTCCTATTCATTGCTAGGAATGTTGCTAAGTGCCGAAATTTGCGATAAATTTGCGATTAGAATATTAGTGATCAACACTATTCGCGAATACGAATATATAGCACCATATTTGAAATTTTAGTGAATACTCGAAGTGGCAATATTCGCAATTAAAATTTGCGATTATAATATTTGCGCTCAACACTAATGGTGACCGACAACGGGAAGAACATAGTGTCGGCGCTGCATCAAGGAAGGCTGAGCCATGCGCCCTACATGGCACACGTGTTCAATCTGGTTGTCAAGCGGTTCCTGAAGTCTTCCACCCATCTGCAAGACATTTTAAAAATGGTCAGGAAACTTTGCATGTACTTCAGCCACTCGTACACCGCAAAGCACACCCTTCATGAGCTGCAACGGCAGAAAGGCATCCCCCAACATAGGCTGATATCCAACGTTTCCACCAGTTGAAATTCCACCCTCCATATGTTGGACTGACTATACGAACAGAGAAAGGCCATCAACAATTTCTTGATGATGCAAGCGGATAGGAGTACTCCCCTGTGTAACTTCGATGTCAGCCAGTGGCAGCTCATGCGTGACAACTACCGTTTGCTCAGGCCTTTTGAGGACACCACGTTATTTGTCAGTCGCCAGGACTAGGAGTTGAATAACGTATGTCCTGGAACAAATGCTGGTAACAATGGCTGGTCAGGGGACAGGAGGTATGGCGCCTAGATCTCACTTCCACATGAGCCCTGTGGGGTCTGAAATGGAAGAGGAGGAGAAGGGAAAGAGGACATTGGAGCACAGGCAATGTGAAGAGAAATGGGTTGTTTTTCTACTCGGCTGACAGGACAGGAGGATCAGGAGAAGACAGAGGAGCTACAGGGCAATGAGAAAGACGAGACAGAGGACCCAGACACACCGTGGCAGTATGCAGTGGAGATGGAGGCAGGGAGTCTCTCCGAGTCACTTGCACAAATGGCACAATGCATGCTCACTTGATTGCGTAGTGACAGCCGAATTGTCACCATTCGGCAGAGGGATGACTTCTGGCTCTCCACCTTGTTGGACCTTCGCTACCGGTCCAGAATGGGGGCCTTTTTTACACCCCCCGAGAGGGAGGACAAATTAAACTACTACAGAGACATCCTATGTAGTCAGTTGGCTGGTGCTCATCTGCGCCATCGTCCATCCTCTCGCAGGTCTGACCGAGGGGCCCTCTGCGCTCATGTTCCACTGCCATGGCTGCTGGGGAGGGGTGGGGTGGCAGGAGCAGTACCAGAGCTCCATCAGCAGCAGTGATTAGTCTACAGTCGCTGATGAGTAGCTTTCTTCACCTGCATAGTGAAGAAACTACTCACCAACAACAGCAGCAGGTAGACCTGGAGCAGGACCTGAACCAGCAGGTGGTGGCATACTTGGACAGAACCCTGCCACCCAACATTGAAGATCCGCTGGACTACTGGGTAGCCAAACTGGATTTGTGTCCGCAACTAGCAGAGTTTGCCCTTGAAAAGTTGTGCTGCCCGGCCAGTAGTGTGGCATCAGAGCGGGTGTCCAGAACTCGCCTGTCCACCCAAAATGTGGAAAACTGTCAAGATGAATCAGACGTGGATCAGCCAGGATTTCCAACCACCAATTCCTGATGCATCAGACTAGATCATCCATGGTGCCACACCAACATTTTGATTAAAGAGACCGGTTTCTTCTGACTACCTGCCTCAGCTACTACTCTGTTGCTACCACACGCCTGATGCCACATATCTGATGCAAAGTGCTCCTTATTTCAGCCACCTTCATTAGCGGGTACTGGTATTGCCACCCACCGCCCCACTCTACCGGTTCACTTTGTGGTCTCCTGATGCTGCTGCTGCCATATCCACATGATGTCACCTTGCCACTCTGTGGTCTGATGCTACTGCTGCTGCCATCTGCAAATTATGTCACCTTGCCACTCTGTGGTCTCCTGATGCTGCTGCTGCTGCTGCTACTGCCATCTCCACACTATATCACCTTGCTACTCTGGTATCCTCCTGCTGCTGCTGCCAGATCCACATTATGTCACCTTGCCACTCTGTGGTCTAATGATGCTGCTGCCAAATACACATTATGTCACATTGCCACTCTGTGGTATCCTCCTGCTGCTACTGCTGCTGCCGTATGCACATTATGTCACCTTGCCACTCTGTGGTCTGATACTGCTGCTGCCATATCCACAGTATGTCACCTTCCACTCTGTGGTATCCTCCTGCTGCTACTGCCATATACACATTATGTAACCTTGCCACTCTGTGGTCTGCTGATGCTGCTGCTGCTGCTGCTACTGCCATCTCCACACTATATCACCTTGCTACTCTGGTATCATCCTGCTGCTGCTGCCAGATCCACATTATATCACCTTGCCACTCTGTGGTCTGATGATGCTGCTGCCAAATCCACATTATGTCACATTGCCACTCTGTGGTATCCTCCTGCTGCTACTGCTACTGCCAGATCCAAAATATGTCACCTTGCCACTCTGTGGTCTGATGCTGCTGCTGCCATATCCACATTAGGTCACCTTGCAACTCTGTGGTATCCTCCTCCTGCTGCTACCATATCCACATTATGTTACCTTGCCACTTGGTGGTCTGATGATGCTGCTACCATATCCATATTATGTCACTTTGCCACTCTGTGGCCTGATGATGCTGCTGCCATATCCACATTATGTCACCTTGCCACTCTGTGGTAACCTGCTGCTGCTGCTACTGCCAGATCCAAATTATGTCACTTTGCCATTCTGTGGTCTGATGATGCTGCTGCCATATCCACATTATGTCACCTTGCAACTCTGTGGTATCTTCCTGCTGCTACTGCTGCTGCCATATCCACATTATTTCACCTTGCCACTTTGATCTGATGATGATGCTGCCATATCCACATTATGTCACGTTGCCACTCTGTGGTATCCTCCTGCTGCTACTGCTGCTGCCATATCCACATTATCTCAACTTGCCACTTTGTGGTATCCTCCTGCTGCTACTGCTGCCATATCCACATTATGTCACTGTCACAGGGTAGAGTCGCGGGTATAAAGATAGAGCGGAGGTGCACCCCCTGAGCTGCCACCCAGTCCCCTGTCCCTGCCTACTTGCACCACCCGCCCTAGGTGATTGGGCGCAACTGGGCGACATTCCCTGACCTGAGTAAGTGCAAGCAGAGAGATAGAGACAGCAGGGAAGCGGACAGCCAATGAGAGGTAGCACTAGAGCAGAGAGGTGGAACAAGCAAGGTACTACCAAAAACAGAAGGGCGAGGCGGGTCAACGAGCCCGGGTCAGTCCAGGAGGTCACGTCAGTAGAAGATAAGAGGCAAAGACAAAATCCAAAAGCAAGCCGAGGTCAAATCCGAGAGGTAGCGTCAAGGTTCAGGGAGCAGGCAGAAGAGGTGTCAGGAAGCAGATCAAGGGTCATATCCAAAGGTAAGCTAAATAACAATAATAATACACAGCCTAAGGGACCATAATCACAGGCAACCTGTAGCCAGCAGGTTGCCTGTATTTATAGTGGGGAGTGAGGGTAATGTCACTTGGCCAGCGTCACATGACCGACAGACAAACAAGTCGAGCACCGAGTGATCAGCTCGGCGCTCAAGGCAGACCTAGGAGCATGGAGCCTCCCAGCTAGCAAAAGCCACCGTGGAAATGAGGCTGAACACAGATCCTCGCTTCCGAAGCTAAGCAGCAGGTCTGCGGCTGATGGGAGACCGAGTGCGCCTTTGGCGCCCCGTTACAGTACCCCCCCTTTTACGAGGGGCCACCGGACCAAAGCCCTTGGGTACAAATCTCCCAGGATGCTCATCAAGAAACTTCTTGATGAGCCTCGGGCGTGGATCTTAGTAGCTGGGACCCAAGACCTCTCCTCGGGTCCATAGCCTTTCCAGTGGACCAGGTATTGAAAGGAGTTCCTAACCTTTCTAACATCAATAATTCTAGAGATGATGAATTCCTCCAGACCATCAACCTCCACAGGTGGAGGAGGTTTTTTAACTGGAACCACTGGTGACACATACAGTCAGGTCCATAAATATTGGGACATTGACACAATTGTAACATTTTTGGCTCTATACACCACCACAATGGATTTGAAATGAAACAAACAAGATGTGCTTTAACTGCAGACTGTCAGCTTTAATTTGAGGGTATTTACATCCAAATCAGGTGAACGGTGTAGGAATTACAACAATTTGCATATGTGCCTCCCACTTGTTAAGGGACCAAAAGTAATGGGACATTTGGCTTCTCAGCTGTTCCATGGCCAGGTGTGTGTTATTCCCTCATTATCCCAACTACAATGAGCAGATAAAAGATCCAGAGTTCATTTCAAGTGTGCTATTTGCATTTGGAATCTGTTGCTGTCAACTCTCAAGATGAGATCTAAAGAGCTGTCACTATCAGTGAAGCAAGCCATCATTAGGCTGAAAAAACAGAACAAACCCATCAGAGAGATAGCAAAAACATTAGGCATGGCCAAAACAACTGTTTGCAACATTATTCAATAGAAGGAACGCACCGGTGAGCTCAGCAACACCAAAAGACCGGGAAGACCACGGAAAACAACTGTGGTGGATGACCGAAGAATTCTTTCCCTGGTGAAGAAAACACCCTTCACAACAGTTGGCCAGATCAAGAACACTCTCCAGGAGGTAGGTGTATGTGTGTCAAAGTCAACAATCAAGAGAAGACTTCACCAGAGTGAATACAGAGGGTTTACCACAAGATGCAAAGCATTGGTGATCCTCAAAAACAGGAAGGCCAGATTAGAGTTTGCCAAACGACATCTAAAAAAACCTTCACAGTTCTGTAACAACATCCTATGGACAGATGAGACCAAGATGAGACTTGTACCAGAGTGATGGGAAGAGAAGAGCATGGAGAAGGAAAGGAACTGCTCATGATCCTAAGCATGCCACCTAATCAGTGAAGCATGGTGGTGGTAGTGTCATGGCGTGGGCATGTATGGCTGCCAATGGAACTGGTTCTCTTGTATTTATTGATGATGTGACTGCTGACAAAAGCAGCAGGATGAATTCTGAAGTGTTTCGGGCAATATTATCTGCTCATATTCAGCCAAATGCTTCAGAACTCATTGGACGGCGCTTCACAGTGCAGATGGACAATGACGCAAAGCATACTGCAAAAGCAACCAAAGAGGTTTTTTTAAATGAAAGAAGTGGCATGTTATGCAATGGCTAAGTCAATCACCTGACCTGAATCCGATTGAGCATGCATTTCACTTGCTGAAGACAAAACTGAAGGGAAAATGCCCCAAGAACAAGCAGGAACTGAAGACAGTTGCAGTAGAGGCCTGGCAGAGCATCATGAGGGATGAAACCCAGCGTCTGGTGATGTCTCTGCCTTCCAGACTTCAGGCTGTAATTGACTGCAAAGGATTTGCAACCAAGTATTAAAAAGTGAAAGTTTGATTTATGATTATTATTCTGTCCCATTACTTTTGGTCCCTTAACAAGTGGGAGGAACATATGCAAACTGTTGTAATTCCTACACCGTTCACCTGATTTGGATGTAAATACCCTTAAATTAAAGCTGACAAATATCTAAGGGGTATCAATTTATAATTTACAATGACTCACAGGCAAGATTTCACTCCATAAACTTGTGGCTTTGTTCTCTCATTGTTACTCTTCTCCATACTCATCTCTTTAACTCTACCCATACACTTATATCAGACCAGGATTTGATGTGATATGCCAATTTTCTGACTCAATACAGATCAACCCTTGTTAGTCAAACAATATTTACCCGTTAATGCTCCTCTAATATATCCTTTCAGAGGATTACAGATGTATTAATGATCCATAAATAGGAAGGTCGCAGTAGCTATATATTGACCCTTGTTCTTATTATTGTTCTATTCTACTTTTCTTTAACCTAAGATATCTGTTGTGCTCCATTTCATGATACATGTTCCTTTTGGTTTTGCTCTAAGTAAATACCGCAGTAAAGTGAGATTCTGCTCTCAATACCTCAGATCTTACGCATTAGCACCGAAACTAGACCCAATTTCTATGTATTAAGTTGGTCTTATTTCCCATTCTCAGGTATAGACTTTAAGTCGACACTTGTGCCTTAATATGTGTGAACGTTATTGCTTTGCTGGTTTGTAACGTATAAATATGACTAGAAGGATATGTGTCATGATTATGCCAAGTATCATTGTTACTTTTACTATGAAAACTCTTGAAAATAAAGAATATACAAAAAAAAAATATTAAAGCTGACAGTCTGCAGTTAAAGCGTTTCTAGTTAGTTTAATTTCAAATCCATTGTGGTGGTGTATAGAGCCAAACATCTTAGAATTGTGTCGATGTCCCAATATTTATGGACCTGACTGTATGTCTTAAGCAACGACTTATTATACACATCATGAATACTAAAGTCGGGTAGCTTAAGTCTAAAGGACACTGGGTTAACAACTTCAATAATATTGTATGGTCCAATGAAACGCGGAGAGAATTTGCTAGAACACTGTTTCAAAGCAAGATTCTTAGTCAACAACCACACCTTATCGCCGAGTACAAAATTTACCCCCTTGGAACGTCTCTTATTGGCATGTTTACACTGGGTTTCTGGGCCTTTTCCAGGTTCGTTTGAACCTGTGCCCAGACTGTGCACAGTCTAGAGGTAAAAGAATCTGCTTGCGGGTTGAGTGAGGATACAGAGGGACTAGAACAAAAGCGAGGATGCAAACCACTGTTGCAACAACAAAAAAAGGAGACACCCCCGTGGAAGAATTAACTTGATTGTTAATAGCGAATTCTGCCAACGGGAGGTATCTCACCCATAAGAGTTGGTTATGTGATACATGGCACCTTAGAAAAAGCTCCACTGCCTGATTTAACCGTTCCGTCTGCCCATTGGTCTGTGGATGGAAAGCAAACGAAAAGGATAAAGAGATGTTGCATCTTCAACAAAAAGCCCTCCAGAAACCAGAAACAAACGGAACGCCTCTATCAGACGATATTCTCAGGGACCCCATGCAGAAGTACCACATGTTCAATGAACAAGGATGCTAAGGTCTTCGCATCAGGGAGCTTACTTAAAGGAACAAAGTGTGCCATCTTGCTTAAACAGTCAACCACTACCCACACCACTGATTTCCCCTCAGAAGTGGGCAGATCAGAAATAAAATCCATGGAAATGTGAGACCATGGCTTGCAGGGAATGGGTAGTGGTTGTAGTTCACCAGCGGGAAGTGTTCTCGGGGTCTTAGACCTGGCACAAACATCGCAAGCCAAAACATAAGACTGTACATCCTTAGACAAAGTGGGCCACCAGAAAGACCTCAGCAGCAATTCCTTAGTGGCAGCAATACCTGGATGACCAGAGAGCACGGAGTCATGACATTCACCCAATAATTGAAAACGAAAGCACTCAGGAACAAATAACTTATCTGGCGGTGTTTGTGGAGGAGCAAGTTTCTGAGCCCGTTGAATCTCAGAGGAAAGATCCGCAGAAACACCTGCCACAAAGATGCTTGCCGACAAGATTTGTTCCGGGGGGGGTGTCAGGAGGTTGGACGGCATTAAAACTCCGGGATAAGGCATCTGCTTTAATATTTTTACTACCTGGTCTAAAAGCAACAGAAAAATTAAAACGAGTAAAAAAACAGGGCCCATCTGGCTTGTCTAGGATTAAGGCGTTTGGCTGCCTCAAGAAACACTAAGTTCTTATGATCGGTGAGGACAGTAATACGGTGTCTAGCCCCTTCTAAAAAATGCCTCCATTCCTCAAATGCCCATTTTATGTCCTCCAGTAATTTGCAGTTTCCAATATCGTAATTTCTCTCCGAAGAAGAGAACTTACGAGAGAAGAAGGCGCATGGCCTTAAATTAGTGAGGTTAGAAGACCCCTGAGAAAGGATGGCCCCCACACCATCCTCTGAGGCATCAACCTCCACCACAAAAGGTTCCTCGGTATCGGGCTGAACCAAGACTGGAGCCATCTGAATTTTTTTTTAAGGGTATCAAAGGCCCGACAGGCCTCCAACGACCAGTTAACCAGATCAGAACCTTTTTTAGTTAAGTCAGTAAGGGGCTTGGCAATAACAGAAAAATTCTTTATGAATTTACGGTAAAAATTGGCGAATCCTAAAAAGCGTTGAAGTGCCTTTAAAGGAGGATGGTCTTACCCAGTCTTGGATAGCCTGAACCTTACTGGGATCCATTTTAAATGAATGAGGAGTAAGAATATAGCCGAGATAAGGAATCTCTTGAACTCCAAACAAACATTTCTCTAATTTAACGGACAGACGATTCTCCCTGAGGATTTTAAGAAGCAATCTGATGTGAGACACATGAGAATCCCAGTCAGGTGAAAAGACAAGAATATCATCGAGATAAACAATCATAACTTTTGCCGATGAGTTCTCTAAAAATGTCGTTCATGAAATTATGAAACACAGCTGGGGCATTGCAAAGACCGAATGGCATAACAAGATACTCAAAGTATCCCTCTGGAGTATTAAAAGCAATTTTCCACTCATCTCCCTCCTTAATACGAACTAGGTTATGCGCTCCTCTCAAATCAAATTTAGAAAACCACAAAGCACCCAAAATCTGGTTAAACAAATCAGGAATCAACGGGATGGAATACTGATTCCTAATAGTGATTTTATTCAAATTTCTATAGTCAATGCAGACCACCGTCCTTCTTTTTAACGAAAAATAATCCTGCTCCCAGGGGAGAGGTGGAGGGCCTAATATGTCCCTTCTTGAGACTCTCCTGGATATAGTCTTTCATGGCCCTGAGCTCAGGACCGGAAAGATTATAAATCCGTCCTTTAGGAAATTTGGACTGGGGTACCAAGTCGATAACACAGTCATAAGACCTATGGGAGGGAGAGTATCTGAATAATCAGAAATAAAATGAGGAATAATATCTGATGAAACCCCAGCTTGAACTACGGTTAAGCAAGAATTACAGTTAGGCCCCCATCTCTCTAACTCACCCGAACTCCAGTTAATGACCGGATTGTGTTGCTGAAGCCAGGGCATTCCAAGGACTACCTGAACAGGAAGATTCTCTAAAACAAAGAAAGAGCATTTCTCTGAGTGGCAGACCCCCACAGACAGGGTAATCTCCGGAGTACGGAGTTTTACCGTGCCCCCTAGCAGGGGGGTAGAATCGATGGTGACAACCTGGATCGGGGTGGACAATTCTAGTATAGGAATTCCCATTTGTTGAACTAATTTGTAATTAATAAAACTAAAAGCTGACCCTGAATCCACAAAGGCATTTCCTGACCCCTTTAAGACTCCAAAGGCAATAGAAACCGGCAATAATAATTTACTTCTTTCCACCTCCCGGAGTACCTTGTCCTTGGATACTTCAGACTTGGATGACTTTCCAGAAGGCGGAGCTTTAGGACACTGACGGATCCAGTGGTCAGGATCCCCACAAAAAAAACAAGAGCCACGACGACGGAGTAGCTCTCTTCGCGTCATCCCGAGTTGCATGGGCTTGTCCGAGTGGGCCTCCATCTTGGGTTCAATGGGGGAAACCTCAAGTTGAAGAAGGGTGTGAGGAGAAAACAAATGCTCTCGCTGTCTCTCTCTGATCCGTCTATCTAGTCTGATGGCTAGCGTCATGGTCTCCTCTAAAGAGTCAGGACAGGGATAACAAACCAACATGTATTTTAACTTCTCAGTCAAGCCTGCCCTAAATTGACATTTGAGAGGTGGTTCGTTCCAACCCGCGGGAACGCACCACTTGCGGAACTGCGTACAATAATCCTCCACTGGACGAATCCCCTGAGTGAGGGCCTTAAGATTGGATTCTGCCACAGAGGCTCGGTCTAGTTCATCATAAAGAACCCCTAACGCCTGGAAAAAGAGGTCCACAGAATTAAGACAAGGGGAATCCGGAGGCAAAGAAAAGGCCCATTCCTGGGGGTCCCCTTGAAGCAGGGAGATGATAATACCAACCCTCTGTGAATCAGGACCAGAGGAGTGAGGACGTAGTCGAAAATAAAGTTTACAGCTTTCCTTAAAAGCTAAAAAACTTTGGCGGTCAACCGAAAACCGATCGGGTAATTTAATGTGTGGTTCTACCTTAACGGTGGCGGGAGCAAGGATGGGGGGAGTTCAGACGGTCTCCTGAACCTGTAGTCTCTCCCTAAGTTCCTGTACTATTTGAGCAAGACCATGCACATGTTCGGTGAGGCTCTGTAGAGGGTCCATGCTAAATTAAGGCCTGTGATTCTGTCACAGGGTAGAGTCGCAGGTATAAAGATAGAGCGGAGGTGCACCCCCTGAGCTGCCACCCAGTCCCCTGTCCCTGCCTACTTGCACCACCCGCCCTAGGTGATGGGGCGCAACTGGGCGACATTCCCTGACCTGAGTAAGTGCAAGCAGAGAGATAGAGACAGCAGGGAAGCGGACAGCCAATGAGAGGTAGCAGTCAAGGTTCAGGGAGCAGGCAGAAGAGGTGTCAGGAAGCAGATCAAGGGTCAAATCCAAACGTAAGCTAAATAACAATAATAATACACAGCCTAAGGGACCAAAATCACAGGCAACCTGTAGCCAGCAGGTTGCCTGTATTTATAGTGGGGAGTGAGGGTCATGTGACGTGGCCAGCGTCACATGACCGGCAGACAAACAAGTCGAGCACCGAGTGATCAGCTCGGCGCTCAAGGCAGACCTAGGAGCATGGAGCCTCCCAGCTAGCAAAAGCCACCCTGGGAACGAGGCTGAACACAGATCCTCGCTCCCGAAGCTAAGCAGCAGGTCTGCGGCTGATGGGAGACTCTCTGGTCTGATGATGATGCTGCTGCTGCCATCTCCACACTATGTCACCTTGCCACTCTGTGGTCTCCTGATGCTGCTTCTGCCATCTCCACACTATGTCACCTTGCCACTCTGTGGTCTCCTGATGCTGCTGATATTGCCATGTCACCTTGCCACTCTGTGGTATCTTGCTGCTGCTGCCAACTCCACACTATGTCACCTTGCCACTCTGTGGTATTCTTTTGATGATGCTGCTGTTGCCGCCACCTCCACAATCTGTCATTGGGCCACTCTGTGGTTTCCTCATGCTGCTTTCTCCTCACCACTATGTCATAGGTCCACTCTGTGGACTTCTCATGTTGTTCCCACCCTCCCCACTTCATGACTGGTCCACTATTTTGGCTTTGGCATGGCTGACATCATCATTTATTTGACCTTTCTTCTGATCTGTCAGAAGAAAGGAAAAATGAGACGCACAACGGATCCTAACTGTGTATCAGCTGTAAGGCCTGTATGGTCCCATCAGAATCGGCATATGATTTGGTAGCCAAAATCAGGAGTCAGTACAAAACACAGAAGACATGCAAATATTCCATTCACGTATCATCTCTGTTTAAGATCCACTCCTGTTTTTTTTTTGGGCATTAGCAATACTGATAGATTATTGAGCAAATGCTGACCGAGTGGATGCTCCACAGACAGGATCCGTTTTTTGTGGCTTATCATTCTGACGGATCAGAGGAAAGGCAAATTAATCAGTGACGTCAACACAAACTTAATGGTGGCACCCTCTCCACTTTGTCAGGGTTACTCTACTTGTATAAGTGTTTAATAGAACAGGTTCTGTAGACATCTATGTGGAATCAGTTGACGAGGGTGTTAAAGGACTGTGCTTCTTCTTGACACTAACATCGACCTGTAAGTCTGAGTTGATACTTCAGTTATTTGGTAATTTCTGGCCCCGTGACTGCCCAAATAAGTGAAGTAGGCAGTGATTCTAAGAGCGGTACCTGTCATCTGCATGTCATACTGACTCAAGGTATTATTTCACTACCAAAGCGTGTTACTGAAAGGCACAGTGTTCTACACCACTAGAAAGGCTCTCTGCAGCCAGGAATTAGCCGTTTTTTAACATAATTCGCTGTAAATTTATTCAGATCGAAGCAAATTTTTCCGAATAAATTTGGCGAACTGGAGAATCGAATTTAGAAAAATTTGCTCATCTCTAGTTACTATGATACTATGTCTACATTTACATTTACTAATATATAAGCAATTCTACAGTATTATGCCCTGATTCACAAATTTGGAGGATACGCCTGTCTAATTCTACTGTTTGTGTGTCCACATTGATTAAAAGATAAGCAATTTTATCAGTCCCTGATTCACAAATTGGCGTGTCCACATTGATATTTAACCGCTTCTGTTAGCCAAACAGTTACTGTGATTTAATGTCACAGAGTCTTATTTAACACCCTGTGGACAGTGCAAAAAAATAGATTTTTCACACAGCGTTTTTTGTCTGAAAAATAATAATTTTATTTGAAAAATTATTCTTTTAGCAAATACATTAGTCTTGTAGCACAAAAATTTGTCTGCTCCAGTATTCCAGTCCCCAATCCCTGAAGAACGATGTTGAGCGGGTAACCCGCACCTGTTGACAAAGGGTAGACACACAGCGATCTCTGAAGCTTCAAACATGTAAGGGCATCACAGAACAGTTAGTGAAGTACGGCACACAAATCACTCCACTAACTGGACCCAAATTCATTGTAGCTAATATGTTTTTTTTACAAAAAAATTATTTTGCTTCATTATTGAAATCGTTTATGGTCAAAACTACAACAGTATTACGGCCAACTGGACCCAAATTCATCATTCCTAGCTACCACATTCTGTTATGGACCTCCATAAGACCCAATATCCCTCCATACTATTAACTTAATGGTATTTTGCTTTCAACATGTATTTGCATTAAAACCAGATGGGCTGAACTTTGATCAAAGAAGGCAGCTGGTTTATTGCCATACAGGAGTAATGTCGTTGGTTATTGAAATGAACCACACAAATCACTCCAACTCGATCCAAATTTATCTTAGCTAATACGTTCTTTTAGTCATTGTTTGGTCAGCTGGAGTGGGCTAACACTAAATCAGTTTATAGGTATATGTCCCTTATTCACAAAAATTAACTAGCCTGAAGAATGTTAAAAATCAAAATAATAAATCTTTATTGGTGAACAATGTTTAAAAATATAGGGGGTAACACCACTAATACATAACGAGGCTAAAAGACACGTGTCCGTTGTATGGCTGAATACATATGGCTGAATACATATAGCTGAATACAGATGGCCTACCATACACACACACATCAATGGATGGAGCGATAAGCAAATATGTGAAGTACTTGACTCTGCTTACGCTCACTAATCCATACCACACACCTCCATTAATAAACGAGGTCACTGAGGGCTAACTAATCTAGGTCAAAAATATGACCCCAGGCAGGTAGCATAGGACACTGTAAGTCCGCACGCTGCCTATAACTTTAAGTGACCAGTCGGTCACTCACTACTGCCCTCACCAGCAACTATTCTCATCTAACAGTATGCCTCGCATTGTATGAGGCGATTATTATGTATAGCTCAACGCGTTTCCGTGCCTACATGGATCGGCACTTCCTCAGGAGCCAAGACGCACAGTTTGGGTGATTGTACAACAGTATTTTGCCTAATAGTGGACACTCGGGTTGGAGCATTGGCGCGGCTGCATGTGCGCCAAAATTAAAATGGGAAACACCCCGCCTCCCCATGCGTGACAAAGGACGGCCTGCAAGTCGAATGGGGAAAGCTCCGTACTCATACACATGCAGGACCGCCCTATAAATTTTAGCTGGAGTGGGTCCAAAACACAGGTGAGATGCAAATAATTCCATTACATTTTGTGACGGTATCATCTGTGTCACCGTCTAGTATTCCGTTTTTCCCATGTAATAGCACCGCCAAATAATCCACAAAGCAATAAATCGCTATTATCACTGGTATTGCTGGTATCGCTGGTATCGCCAGTATCGTCAAATAAGTCCATACATGAGCCAAAGCTGAATGCTGGAAAATGTTTACTGGAAGCACACAGGCACTCAAACATACAATTTCTTTTATCCTCTGCTCCCATGCAAGGGAGACACCCACAAATAACATACATTAACCCATAACACAAAGGTTACAACCCACATAACACCCTCCCCTCTGCCTGTGATATAATTATGGTACACAATGGTTAACATAATTATCCCAGGCAGGACAATACACAATGTCCTCTGTCCTGGAGACAACCGAGGTGTAATTCCATTATCTCTCAGGACAAAGGGAAATCGCCAATAAACACGGGGAGACAATAGGACAGACATCACTTACTCAAATACACAATGTCCCACCCTTTACAATACACATAGGCCTTTAACACATCCCAAAATGGCACGAATTAGACCAGGAATTCAAAAGTTAGTAAAAGTCTCTTTGGCCTGGCTGTACTCATGGGTTTTCTGTCCAAAACCGGTTCTACACAGTCTTTGGTCCTGGAGACAATTGAGAAGTGATCCACTTATCTCCCAAGGACAGGGGCAAGACTCCATTAGCCACATGGTAGCAAAAGACAGCAAAATACATGAACTTATATAACTATGCAGCTATTGCATAAAACCGGTGCATTCAACATGGGACCGTAATCACATGGTAAGAGGTTGGCAAGTAGTCCTCTCCAAGTACTCGTGGCAAACTCAAATGAGGGGAGTTTGTCACACATTTTATCTCTGTTTTTGGATTCACTCCTGTTTTTGGCTTACAATTACTGATCAAATACTGATGCAAAACACTGACTGTCTCAAAGATGCTTTATGGAGGCTCAAAATACAGGAATGTTTTCTTTTACAGTGGGGGAAATAATTATTTGACCCCTCACTGATTTTGTAAGTTTGTCCAATGACAAAGAAATGAAAAGTCTCAGAACAGTATCATTTCAATGGTAGGTTTATTGTAACAGTGGCAGATAGCACATCAAAAGGAAAATCGAAAAAATAACTTTAAATAAAAGATAGCAACTGATTTGCATTTCATTGAGTGAAATAAGTATTTGAACCCTCTAACAAAAAAAGACTTAATACTTGGTGGAAAAACCCTTGTTTGCAAGCACAGAGGTCAAACGTTTCTTGTAATTGATGACCAAGTTTGCGCACATTTTAGGAGGAATGTTGGTCCACTCCTCTTTGCAGATCATCTCTAAATCCCTAAGGTTTCGAGGCTGTCTCTGTGCAACTCTGAGCTTGAGCTCCCTCCATAGGTTTTCGATTGGATTAAGGTCCGGAGACTGACTAGGCCACTCCATGACCTTAATGTGCTTCTTCTTGAGCCACTCCTTTGTTGCCTTTGCTGTATGTTTTGGGTCATTGTCGTGCTGGAACACCCATCCACGACCCATTTTCAGTTTCCTGGCAGAGGGAAGGAGGTTGTCGCTCAGGATTTCACGATACATGGCTCCGTCCATTTTCCCGTTTATGCGAATAAGTTGTCCTGTGCCCTTAGCAGAAAAACACCCCCAAAGCAAAATGTTTCCACCCCCATGCTTGACGGTGGGGACGGTGTTTTGGGGGTCATAGGCAGCATTTTTCTTCCTCCAAACACAGCGAGTTGAGTTAATGCCAAAGAGCTCTATTTTGGTCTCATCAGACCACAGCACCTTCTCCCAGTCACTCTCTGAATCATTCAGGTGTTCATTGGCAAACTTCAGACGGGCCTGCACATGTGCCTTCCTGAGCAGGGGGACCTTGCGAGCCCTGCAGGATTTTAATCCATTGCGGTGTAATGTGTTTCCAATGGTTTTCTTGGTGACTGTGGTCCCTGCTAATTTGAGGTCATTAACTAACTCCTCCCGTGTAGTTCTAGGATGCTTTTTCACCTTTCTCAGAACCATTGACACCCCACGAGGTGAGATCTTGCGTGGAGCCCCAGAGCGAGGTCGATTGATGGTCATTTTGTGCTCCTTCCATTTTCGAACAATCGCACCAACAGTTGTCACCTTCTCTCCCAGCTTCTTGCTAATGGTTTTGTAGCCCATTCCAGCCTTGTGCAGGTCTACAATTTTGTCTCTGACATCCTTGGACAGCTCTTTGGTCTTTCCCATGTTGGAGAGTTTGGAGTCTGCTTGATTGATTGATTCTGTGGACAGGTGTCTTTTATACAGGTGACTAGTTAAGACAGGTGTCCTTAATGAGGGTGACTAATTGAGTAGAAGTGTCTAACCACTCTGTGGGAGCCAGAACTCTTAATGGTTGGTAGGGGTTCAAATACTTATTTCACTCAATGAAATGCAAATCAGTTGCTATCTTTTATTTAAAGTAATTTTTTCGATTTTCCTTTTGATGTGCTATCTGCCACTGTTACAATAAACCTACCATTGAAATGATACTGTTCTGAGACTTTTCATTTCTTTGTCATTGGACAAACTTAAAAAATCAGTGAGGGGTCAAATAATTATTTCCCCCACTGTATGTTCTTCTGACGGATCAGAAGAAAAGAAACATAAACAGTGATAATAACACTGCTGCTGCCACCCTTCCCACTCTGTCATGGGGCCACTATTGTCACTGTTACTGCCACTGCTGCTGCCAGCATCCCAACTCTGTCATGGGACCACTACTTGAATCTTGGGGCAGTGCATGGTTCACAGTCTACGGCGATAAATTAGAGCTGATGCTTTGATTGACCTGTAATATCGAAGCACAGCAATTCCACAGCTAACAGAAAGGATTAGCTTTGAAACCTTGGTGCACTGCATAGTGATTTAAATGGCGATAAATTAATACTGCCTGGAATACTGATGGCATAGTTCCTACAGAATGGATTAACTTGTAATGTATCAAAACACTTTGCTCAAGCACATGATGGGCAAAGGTTCCAGACAAATAAGATCAAGTCCAGCTAAAATACTAAATAAGTTTTATTAATGAAATTAGAAATACGTATGGATCTAAAGGCCGCAATGTTAATTCTTTAAACAAATAAACCATTTAATTTTAAATAATAATAATAATCAAGCATGTCCACTCAACTAATAAGCAACTTCACCCACAAGCCATCACATGGCAGCCCCCAAACATCGCAGACCTTCTTTGATCATATTTTGAAAACCCACATTAAGAATATTGTTACCTATATCGGACAATCACCAATAGTCAGATGTATAAAGGCCTCTAGTAAAACCTTCTAATTCCATTTGTCTATATGAAAAAACATCTAAATTAGGTAAACTTTTTCCATCTGACGATTGACATTTTTCCTGATTTTATCCAGCAAATGAAGATCACTATGAGACCAGTTGACCTTCAGAATCTTTCCCGAGAAGGTAAGGACAGAATTAGGTAATAAAGAACGAATATTCCTAAAAGTATATTGATATTTATTAATCACTTCCTGAGAATTGATACGTCTTAAATAATTTTCACCAAAATGTAGAATAATGAGATCAGGTAAAGGTAAGTAGAATGCTAGGGAGTTACACAAAGACCAAACATCTCTCAATTTTAAGTCAGATTGTGCAGACCAATAAATATATATATTCAAATTTAGACCAAGGTCATGTAAATACTTTCTTTGAGAAGCTCGATTTAATGCTCCATTAACGATGTGGTTTCCTACAATCAAAATCTTGTGATTATCTGTAAAACAAATGAAACTATTCTAATAACAATTCTGGTCTGATGTAGATGTTGAACCTATCAGATTTCCATCTACCTATTTTTTTTTATTGAGGATGATGTCAATCCTTGTTGAGCAGCCAATGTGGCTGCTCCTATTCTGAATGAATGAGCAGAAATATTACAGTCTTTATATCCTAAGGCTACTTTCACACTGGCGTTTTGGCTTTTCGTTTGTGAAATCCGTTCAGGGCTCTCACAAGCGGTTCAAAACGGATCAGTTTTTCCCTAATGCATTCTGAATGGAAAAGGATCCGCATCAGTTTGCCTCAGTTTGCCTCCGTTCTGTCTCCATTATGATTTGGAGGCGTACACCAAAACACTGCTTGCAGTATTTTGGTGTCCGTCTGACGAAACTGAGCCAAGCGTTCTGACACACAATGTAAGACAATGGTGACGGATCCGTTTTCTACGACACAATGTCTTGGCTATATTAAAGATAATACAAACAGATCCGTTCTGAACGGATGCAGACAGTTGTATTATCTGAACGGATCAATCTGTGCAGATCCATGACGGATCCGCACTAAACGTGTGTCATGGGCTTACCTTCTTGCTGTTCTCCTTCGTTTGACATGTGCTGGCGGCCATCTTGGTTTCTGGGTTTCTTGTAGCCTCCCACCCTGCGGCTCCTCCTTCCCACTGGGAGGAGCTGGATGCCTAGCTCATATATATAGGAGGTCTGTGGCTTCAGTTCCTTGCTTGGTCCTCCTGTGTTCACATGCTTCTAGACTGCTGCTGCTTCTGGTTCCTGATCCTGGTTTCGTCCGACTACCCTGCTGGTTCCTGATCCTGGTTTCGTCCGACTACCCTGCTGGTTCCTGATCCTGGCTTCGTCTGACTACCCTGCTGGTTCCTGATCCTGGCTTCGTCTGACTACCCTTCTGGTTCCTGACCTCTGGCTTCGCAAAGACTCTGCTTCGGTTTCGCCATCCGTTTGGACTTTTGCTTTACAGCTTTATTTTCAATAAAGCCTTCTTATTTTCACTTATCCCTTGTTGTACGTCTGGTTCATGGTTCCGTAACATTAGGACCAAGCCATGAATTCTGACGGTACAGGGCCATCCTCGCTACCCACGCTGGTTGCCAGACTTGATCAGCAGGATCACCTGTTGGGTCGGTTCGCTGTGGCGTTGCAAACCCTGCTGGAACGCACGGCTCATTTCGCTCCCGTTGCCGATGGGTCGGTTGTCGCTCCTGGGCCCGCTCCTACTGCCGCTCCGGTTGTTGCGCCAGAGTCTACCCCGACACCTGTTGTTGCACCTGCGGTGTTTCGGGGTATGACCGGTTCTGCCCCTCTTCCACAGCGCTTTGGGGGAGAGCCAACTCAGTGCCGAGGTTTCCTTAACCAGGTGGGCATTTATTTCGAGTTGCTGCCACATGCCTTTCCTACTGAGAGATCAAATGGGGGCTTCTTGATCTCGCTGCTCTCGGACAAGGCCTTGGCCTGGGCCAGCCCTTTATGGGAGAACAACAATCCGGTGGTTGCCGAGTTTTCCGGTTTTGTTGCTTCTCTTCGGAAGGTATTCGATGTGCCGGCTCGTGCTGCCTCTGCTGCGAAGCTCCTTATGTCCATCAGACAGGGTTCACGATCCGTAGCTGAATACGCCATTGAGTTTCGTACCCTGGCAGCAGAGGTGGGCTGGAATAATGAGGCTCTGGTCGCTGCTTTCTCTCATGGTCTCTCGGATGCCTTGAAGGATGAGGTTGCAGCTAAGGACCTACCAGTGGAGCTCGAGTCTCTTATTTCTTTCCTGATTTTGATTGACACCAGACTCAGGGAGAGACCTTCCTTTAAGGAGAGCCTGCGGAGGTTTTCTAACAGATTGGCGCCTACGTTTGCTGTCCCACCCGTGCCTCCCTCTCCTCCCACGCCTCCTGGGGATGACTTGTCTGGGGGTGAACCCATGCAGCTGGGGTTTGCTCGCCTGTCCGAGGGGGAAAGGGTACTCCGGAGACGCGAGGGCCGATGCATGTACTGTGGTCTCGGTGGGCATTTTCGGTTGGCATGTCCGAACCGTCCGGGAAACGCTCGCACCTGAGATCCTGTCGGGGGCAGATCTTGGGTGGAGTCTCCTCGTCCCCGGTTTCCCGTGTTGACAAACCACTGATCACTGTTGTCCTCTCCTGGGTCGGGGGCTCGGTGACGACCCAGGCGTTGGTGGACTCTGGTGCTGGTGGTTTGTTCATTGATAATGTGTTCGCTGCCGCCAATTCCATTCCTCTGCAGGCTCGAGGTTCCCCATTGGCTCTTGAGGCGATAGACGGCAGACCCCTTCTGCCGCCACACGTGACTCATGAGACCCTTCCAGTGGGGATAGCCATTGGTGCCGTTCACAGAGAGTCGGTCTGCCTCCAGGTTATTTCGTCTCCACACTACTCGGTGGTCTTGGGGTACCCCTGGCTCCGGAAGCATAATCCGACTTTCGATTGGAGATCGGCCGAGATCCTCTCGTGGTCACCGCAGTGTGGGGCTAGTTGCATCCATGGGTCTGTCAAGTTGCTGTGTACTTCCTCGGACTCTCTGTTGCCTCCTGAATACGAGGAGTACCGGGATGTATTCGATAAGGTGCGCGCGGTTGCCCTACCTCCGCACCGCCCATACGATTGTGCCATAGAGTTACAATCTGGTGCCGTTCCTCCTCGTGGCAAAGTCTATCCACTGTCGGTAGCGGAGAATGAGGCCATGGAGGAGTACGTGAGGGAGGCGCTTTCACGCGGACACATTCGCAAATCCTCGTCCCCGGCAGGGGCTGGATTTTTCTTTGTGAAAAAGAAGGGCGGTGAGTTGAGGCCTTGCATCGATTACAGGGGTCTCAATCGCATCACGATCAAGAACGCTTACCCGATACCCTTGATTTCCGAGCTGTTCGATCGCCTTAAAGGGGCCACGGTCTTTACCAAACTCGACCTGAGGGCGGCATATAACCTGGTAAGGATCAAGGCGGGCGATGAGTGGAAGACCGCGTTTAACACCAGAACCGGTCATTATGAATCCTTGGTTATGCCCTTTGGGTTGTGCAATGCGCCCGCAGTCTTTCAGGAATTCATCAACGATGTTTTCCGTGACCTGTTGCAGCAGTGTGTGGTGGTCTATTTGGATGACATCTTGGTATATTCTGAATCCATGGAGGCCCACATTCTGGATGTCAGACGAGTGTTGCAACGGTTACGAGAGAACAAGCTGTTCGGTAAGCTTGAGAAATGCGAATTTCACCGATCCCAGGTAACCTTCTTAGGTTACATCATTTCCGCTGAGGGGTTCTCCATGGATCCTGAGAAGGTTTCAGCTGTCTTACAGTGGCCCCAGCCCAGTGGTATTCGTTCCCTGCAGCGCTTTTTGGGCTTCGCCAATTATTATCGGAAGTTCATCAGGGACTTTTCCATGCTAGCCAAGCCTCTCACGGATCTGACCAGGAAGGGCAGTAATTCCCAGGTCTGGCCGCTCGAGGCCATCCGAGCTTTTGAGGCTCTAAAGTCCGCCTTTGTGTCGGCTCCGATTCTGTCGCATCCCAACCCTGGGTTGCCCTTTGTCCTCGAGGTGGACGCGTCTGAGACGGGAGTAGGCGCCCTTCTGTCTCAGCGTAGAACACCAGAGGGTCCTCTGCTTCCTTGTGGGTTTTACTCCCGGAAACTGTCTTCCGCGGAGTGCAACTATCAGATTGGTGACAGGGAGTTATTGGCCATCGTGCAGGCCCTTAAAGAATGGAGGCACTTGCTCGAGGGTTCGGTGGTTCCGGTCCTCATCCTGACGAACATCAGGGCGGATGCCTTATCACGGCAGTACTCCGAGCTGTCCAGGGAGGAGTCGATTCCGACTTCGGTCATACCTCCGAATCAGATCTTGGCCGCCATTCGCACCAGCCTGACCTCTCCCCTGGGTGAGCAGATTTTGGCGGCTCAATCTGGTGCTCCCTCTGGGAGACCCAACGGCAGAGGTTTTGTGCCTGAGGAGTTGCGCACTCGGTTGTTGCGAACCTACCATAACTCCAAGACCGCGGGGCATCCTGGAAAGAATCAGCTGTCCTGGGCTGTTTCACGTCTGTTCTGGTGGCCTTCCCTACGTTCCGACATCGCCGCATATGTAGCGGCATGCTCCGTTTGTGCCCAGAGTAAGTCCCCTCGGCACCTTCCGTTGGGCCTTCTGCAACCCATAGCCACCGGGGAGCGCCCATGGTCACACCTGGGGATGGATTTCATTGTGGACCTCCCTGCATCCCGAGGCCATACGGTCATTCTCATGATTGTGGATCGGTTTTCCAAAATGTGCCACTGTGTTCCTCTCAAGAAGTTACCCTCTGCACAAGAGTTGGCCACGATTTTTGCCAGGGAGGTCTTCCGGTTGCACGGTTTGCCCAAGGAGATTGTGTCGGATCGGGGGAGTCAGTTTGTGTCCAGGTTCTGGCGCGCCTTTTGCTCCCAGTTGGGGATTCATCTCTCCTTCTCCTCGGCCTACCACCCTCAGTCCAATGGGGCCGCAGAACGATCCAATCAGGCCTTTGAGCAATTCCTTCGTTGCTATGTCTCCGATCACCAAGACAATTGGGTTGACCTCCTGCCTTGGGCTGAGTTTGCCAGGAACACGGCGGTGAACTCTTCCTCTGGGACGTCTCCCTTCATGGCCAATTATGGGTTCCAACCTGCCGTGTTACCGGAGGTATTCTCTCCCCAGGATATTCCGGCTGTGGAGGATCACCTTTCCGTCCTACGTGCTTCTTGGGTACTGATCCAGAAGTCCCTCGAGGTCTCTGCGCAGCGCCAGAGACTCCAGGCTGATCGCAGACGAGCGCCTGCTCCTTCCTACCAGGTCGGAGACCGTGTATGGTTGTCCACCCGCAACCTCAACCTTCGAGTGCCCACTCCCAAGCTGGCGCCTCGCTTTGTTGGTCCCTTCCGAGTGCTTCGCAGGGTAAACCCGGTAGCCTATGCCCTTGCGCTTCCTCCTGGCATGCGGATCTCCAACGTGTTTCATGTCTCCCTGTTGAAGCCACTGGTGTGTAATCGTTTCACTTCCTCGGTTCCTCGGCCTCGTCCGGTCCAAGTGGGTAATCGTGAGGAGTATGAGGTGAGCAATATCCTGGACTCACGCCTGGTCCGCGGTCGGGTGCAGTTTTTGGTCCATTGGCGTGGTTATGGTCCAGAGGAGCGTTCCTGGGTTCCCTCCGCAGATGTCCATGCTCCTGCCCTGCTCCGAGCCTTCCACGCACGCTTCCCTCAGAAACCGTTCTTTACTCCGTGGAGGAGGGGCCCTTGAGGGGGAGGTACTGTCATGGTCTTACCTTCTTGCTGTTCTCCTTCGTTTGACATGTGCTGGCGGCCATCTTGGTTTCTGGGTTTCTTGTAGCCTCCCACCCTGCGGCTCCTCCTTCCCACTGGGAGGAGCTGGATGCCTAGCTCATATATATAGGAGGTCTGTGGCTTCAGTTCCTTGCTTGGTCCTCCTGTGTTCACATGCTTCTAGACTGCTGCTGCTTCTGGTTCCTGATCCTGGTTTCGTCCGACTACCCTGCTGGTTCCTGATCCTGGTTTCGTCCGACTACCCTGCTGGTTCCTGATCCTGGCTTCGTCTGACTACCCTGCTGGTTCCTGATCCTGGCTTCGTCTGACTTTTGCTTTACAGCTTTATTTTCAATAAAGCCTTCTTATTTTCACTTATCCCTTGTTGTACGTCTGGTTCATGGTTCCGTGACAACGTGAGTGTGAACGTAGCCTAACATGTAGAGACTTTTCTTTAGAATTGCATTAAATTGAAATCTTTTAAGAGGAGAATGGTCACGGTGTAGGAATAAAATACCATTCACCTTTGGCCTACTGTTCAACCAATTTTGCATAGCCATAATACGGCATAATCGGGAGTTATGGATGGGGTGTAAAATTATCCAATGCACTTTTTGTAGTTGATCAGTTTTAGACTTTCTTATGTAAAGTTTCAAAACTTTATTATTGCAAACCAAATCGGAACTATTAATTGGTGATGTACTGTATTTATTCACAGCCGTGAATTTGCGGATCCAGAGAGCAGCAAAGAATGCCAAAAGAAAAACAGATTGGAAAAGCTTAGTTTCTAGATCCGAAGAACATATTGAGGGTAAAACATCATATAATTGAAATAAAATTTTCTTATATATTGGTCTGTTTTTTTCTTTCTTGACTGTACGTACCTTTTAAGGCCTGATTCAAAATGACATTATTTGTAACTCTTTGAAGACCTAAAATTTTGAAAAAGAAGGAAATGCCGATAAAAAATTTATTTATAGTATGGAATGAGTTTTTATTTACCAGTAAACTATTGAAAAATTCAATTAAAAGGTAAAGAATCATTGGAAAACGTATAAAAAAAAATTGTAGTCGCAAAATGAAGTCCATAGTTTCCATGCATGTGCGTAATAGGACCATGTATTTGGGGAAAGATTTCCATATTAAGCCCCGCAGAACTCCTAAATGAACACCCAAAGATGAGTCGGGCAAGGAGAGTTGCAGGTTGCCGCTTCTGGAACTAGTTCTTTGAAGAGTGTGAGATTCTGGCGAGATAAAGCATCTGCTATTAAATTAGACTTTCCAGGAACAAATTTTGCCTTTAGTCAAATATTATTAATCAGACAGAACAAAACTAGCTCACGAAGTAAGATAGTAACCGGGATAGATTTTGACGCAAGACAATAAATAGCAAAAACTACAACCATGTTTAGTGTTCGGCGCGAATATTCGAATATCAAATTTTTTTAAGCGAATATCGGCACCTCGCTAATTCACGCAAATTTCGAATATAACACTATAAATTCGCTATTTCGAATATTTTTTTTTTATTGTTATTTTTTTTCTTTCCCACTTCCCAAAAGTAGTTCTTACCTGTCCTGAGGATTCCTGTCTTCCTGGCTGCTCCAGTCAGTGCCCGTTGCCACTTCTGCCGACTTCCGTGCTCATGGAGCGTCCCCATCACCATGGGAATGCCTCCATACTAGAATGTACTGTCGGATTTGAGAATTACGTTGAAATCGCAATTCGATTATTATAACTTGAATTAATCGAATTGTGATTTCAACTTAGCACTGCTATATTCCATATTCGTTAACTTCGTTAATTCTAGCAAGCAGACCCATTAGAAACACAGCTCTAAGTTGAAGTCGCAATTCGATTATTATAACTTGAAGTAATCGCATTGCGATTTCAACTTAGACCTGGTTTACTATGGTTGGCTTGGTAGAATTAGCGAAGATGATGAACGAATATGATAATGAACGAATATTCCTCAAAACGAAGATAACAAAGTATTCTACATCTTCGTTTTAGCTCCATATTCGTCAACTTCGCTAATTCTAGCAATCAAATAGGAAAGTTGACTATAGAGACAGCTGTGTTTATTTCGCTATGCGATTATATTACTTAGCTTTTTTTTTTAATAAATAGAATAATTATAATAATTATCAAGTATTATAATTATTTTATTTATTTTAAAAAAAGCAAAGTAATATTATCGCATAGCGAATTAAAAACTTAGCTGTCTCTAGTCAACTTTCCTAAAAGCTCTGAAAAAGCTTTTATGCAGACGGATCTGCGATCCGTCTGTGTGAAAGTAGCCTACGGCCACGGATCACGGACGCGGATGCCAATCTTGTGTGCATCCGTGTTTTTTCACGGACCCATTGACTTGAGTGGGTCCGTGAACCGTTGTCCGTCAAAAAAATAGGACAGGTCTTATTTTTTTGACGGACAGGAAACACGGATCACGGCCGCGGATGAACAACGGTGCATTTTCCGAGTTTTCAACGGACCCATTGAAAGTCAATGGGTCTGCAAAAAATCACGGAAAACAGAACAACGGCCACGGATGCACACAACGGTCGTGTGCATGAGGCCTAACTATAGAAGGATATAATGTAACAGATTTAAGGTTCTAAACCCATGAGCAGTCAGTCCCTAAGAATTCAGGGACATAGAAACCAAAAGAAAAGCCGGATAATAGCAACTTAGCCATAGCTTTGTCTGGATAGCAATTTAACCAGGATCTAATTTTGTTAGCCTCACTGGAGATGCTGCTTTTTCCTTCAGCGTCTTTAATCGCTGAGGCCCCAGCTTTTGAAACACACCTATATTTGCAACTTGAGACCCATTTGCATATATTTTCGTTGAATGCAAAGCATAGGTCTCTTTTGTTGTTACTTTGCTGACGAAAATTTGTATTCTTTTGTGGTAACATAAGGTTTAGCCAAAGGCCAACATCCTTGTTTCCCCATTGCATATTAGGATAAACCGCCAGTTTCTGTCTGAAAGACTCATCATATGAATTCCCAGCCATTCCACTGAAACTGCGATAAGCTTCCAGGATTGAATCCATGTGATAAAATAAACCACAGCATAGCTCTGGTTTGCGTTCTCCCATGACTGCTGCATAAATAGAGAAAGCTTCTAACCAATTAAAAATAGATTTGGTCTTTATGTTTTTTGTCAGAATCTTTAATGTCTTTGAATTCTGATTTGTTAATGGAGGATGAGAGTATGAAATATAAATCAATGAATTCCCTATTACAAATTTTTTCTTTTACTATGACTGAAAGGTGGTCTCCAAGAGGCAATAATTGATAAACTAAAGCCTCTTTAAGGCAGGATTGTTTAACACCCTCAGTATTGTTAGTTTGAGGATGAAATATATTTTTTCATCTGCACAATGTATCATTTTGTGTAAGATGTTCTTGTGGTGCATGCGGTCCGCCCCGGCATCCTCCATTGTACGCATTTTTTGCTGGGGATTGCCGTTGTCCGTGTACCGCATGCGGAGGAATTGCTCACCCGGTTAAAGACACGCTACAGTGTCTGGGTTTGGAGCATTTTCACCCTTTTAGGGCACTTTTTTCAGTGAGTTTTTTGTCTTTATGTGTATGTAATGTGCCACTTCATTTTGCTGGTAACGTTCTTTTGCACCTGGTAGCTTCTGTGTCACATAGTCTGTTGTGGGTGCGGCTCACAGCTTTATTCTACCTCACAGTGCATTGGTGATACCACTATGGAGGCATGTGAGAGTCTGGCTGTGAGTTGGTTTCTAGCACTGTTCAGACCCCATTCACACACCATGGGCAGTTGAGTGGTAGGACCCCATGCTTGCTGAGACACCGTGACGTGGTGCATGAGGGGCTCCAATATGTTCCTGACTGGAAGATATTGGCAAAGTTCTCAGCTTTTAACATTGGCCTGAGGAATTATCTAGTATTGTCAGTTGCGTATCATTTTGGTGCATTTTTTGCAGTGATTTGTGTATGTATTTATTTTTTCATCTGCACAATGTATCATTTTGTGTAAGATGTTCTTGTGGTGCATGCGATCCGCCCCGGCATCCTCCATTGTACGCATTTTTTTGCTGGGGATTGCCGTTGTCTGCGGACAGCATGCAGAGGAATTGCTCACCCGGTTAAAGACACTCTACAGTGTCTGGGTTTGGAGCATTTTCACCCTTTTAGGGGACTTTTTTCAGTGAGTTTTTTGTCTTTATGTGTATGGAATGTGCCACTTCATTTTGCTGGTAACGTTCTTTTGCACCTGGTAGCTTCTGTGTCACATGGTCTGTTGTGGGTGCGGCTCACAGCTTTATCCTCTATGGAGGCATGTGAGAGCCTGGCTGTGAGTTGGTTTCTAGTACTGTTCAGACCCTGTTCACACACCACGGGCAGTTGATAGTGATAGGACCCCATGCGTGCTGAGACACCGTGACGTGGTGCATGAGGGGCTCCAATATGTTCCTGACTGGAAGATATTGGCAAAGTTCTCAGATTTTAACATTGGCCTGAGGAATTAGCTAGTATTGTCAGTTGCGTATCATTTTGGTGCATTTTTTGCAGTGATTTGTGTATGTATTTATTTTTTTATCTGCACAATGTATCATTTTGTGTAAGATGTCCTTGTTGTGCATGCGATCCGCCCCGGCATCCTCCATTGTACGCATTTTTTTGCTGGGGATTGCCGTGTCTGCTGACCGCATGCAGAGGAATTGCTCACCCGGTTAAAGACACTCTACAGTGTCTGGGTTTGGAGCATTTTCACCCTTTTAGGGCACTTTTTTCAGTGAGTTTTTTGTCTTTATGTGTATGAAATGAGCCACTTTATTTTGTTGGTAACATTATTTTGCACCTGGTAGCTTCTGTGTCACATGGTCTGTTGTGGGTGCGGCTCACAGCTTTATCCTACCTCACAGTGCATTGGTGATACCACTATCGAGGCATGTGAGAGCCTGGCTGTGAGTTGATTTCTAGCACTGATTCAGACCCTGTTCACACACCACAGGCAGTTGAGCGGTAGGACCCCATGCTGCTGAGACACCATGACGTGGTGCATGAGGGGCTCCGATATGTTTTTTGACTAGAAGATATTGGCAAAGTTCTCAGCTTTTAACATCGGCCTGAGGAATTAGCTAGTATTGTCAGTTGTGTATAATTTTGGTGCATTTTTTGCAGTGATTTTTGTATATTTTTTCATCTGCACAATGTATCATTTTGTGTAAGATGTTCTTGTGGTGCATGCGGTCCGCCCCGGCATCCTCCATTGTACGCATTTTTTGCTGGGGATTGCCGTTGTCTGCGGACCGCATGCGGAGGAATTGCTCACCCGGTTATAGACACGCTACAGTGTCTGGGTTTGGAGCATTTTCACCCATTTAGGCCACTTTTTTCAGTGAGTTTTTTAGGATTAAATTCTGAGACAGAATGTTTATTCATGCCTATACTATTGTCGGTGACCATTTGTGGATTGACAGATGTTTAGTCAATCCAAACCTCAGTTAAGGAGTGGGAATCCTCCTTATTTGTATTAGCCATAAACTTGAGAAACTCATTAAATAAATATAGTTTATCCTCACTAATTTGAAGTACATGATTAGAAAAATTGCGCAGAATATGCATGCGAATCGGTGAGTTTTGACGGTTGCTCTCACCATCGTTGTTAGGTCCAACTGTCTGCAGCGTGAGGGGAGTGAAAAGTGGATCAGGATCTCCTACTTCTTTATCAGGGGGAGGAAGAGGTGAGTGTTTTCTTTTCTTTTCAGGTATTTTCTTCTTTCCTGGTGGAGGAGGCGGAGGGTAGGTCCTAGGGTTACGGTGACTCCTTTTAGAATATATGTTTTCCCTTGTAATGTAACTGCGCATGTGCGCGCCAGTGACGTCGGAAATATTGATCTGCTCTGGGCTGGCGTACGGGGCTGCGCAGCAGACTTGAGATGATCCAGGAGCTTCATCAGGATAGATAAGTTCATCCGATAGGCATTTTTGTAACCAGGTGACTCTTCCTTTTTTTTCAGCCTTAAAGATAAGCTGCTTTAGAAGGTCCTCCATAGGTAAGTATAGCATGGTCCTAGTTGTTGTCCTGTGACGTGAATGCGCACTAACGTCCGTTGGAAAGGATCACCAATCACCATCCCAGGAGGGCACCTGCAACTTTTCCCATACGTCATTCGCCGATGACTTCTCCACTCAAACTCTGTTGCCAGGAAAGAATTTAATAACATTATTATACACACCACAACATCTATACAATGAACGGAAACATGCCATCATGTGTTCCCTTCATTGTATACCAAATGCCGGGCTCTTGCATTCTAAGGATACTAGTGGCTTGAGGTTAACCATTATTTACCATATCCCCATTTTTTTACCTTAAAGATTTAAAATGTTGGTGCATAGGAAATTATTTTGGATTTTTAAATTAAAAACAATGGGGCACATTTATTAAAATTGGCATTTTAGACGCTGGGCTTAATAAGCCCTATATCTCGCTGTGGGTCGCCAAACTTATGTATCTGTATGAATCTGGCACCGATTCTAAATGTAAAACAGCTTCCTTGTAGAGTTGAGCGGACACCTGGATGTTCGGGGTCACAAAAAAGTTCGAGTTCGCAACCCGAACTTGACCCCAAACCCGAACCCCATTGAAGTCAATGGGGACACGAACTTTGGAGCACTAAAATGGCTCTAAAAAAGTAATGTAAAGGGCTAGAAGGCTGCAAACAAATGTGGATAGGGATATGACTTAAAATAACATAAAATATGCAAAAATTAAAAATAAAAATCTTGATCTAGGAGGACGAGGTCCATATGGAGTAGGAGGTTCAGGAGGCGGTGGATGTGGCAGTGTAGGTGGAAGCGGGCGGTGGAGGAGAAGGAGGTAGCCAACAGTGGTTTTTGGTTTTAATTTATTTTGTTATTTATTTTTTTGGTTTAAATTAGGGTACACCCCAAAACATTACAAAACATTGGGAAATATAACTAGTGATAACCCCCTCCAGCTGTGCTGAACAAACGTTCAGACAATACACTGGCTGCAGGGCAGGCCAGCAACTCCAAGGCTTAAAGGGCAAGCTCAGGCCATATGCCCAATTTGGAGACCCAGAAGTTGAAGGGGGTAGACCCATCAGTCAGTATGTGTAGGCGTGTGCACACATATTGTTCCACCATGTCGAAACGTCCCCGTGATGTTCACGATCCAATTGGATATCTGCTCTATCAACTTTCGATATTCTTTTCTGCGCCTACCATGTTGATCACGGTTAGCAGCTAATCAGGGTTCCACTCCGGAGAGGGGAGCGTGAGAAAGGGAGACCAAATCCAAGGGAGGTCAATGGCTGCAATGTGATCAAGCTGAAATATGGGACAAATTATTGAAGCCGAAGCTTCTAAGTAAAGGAGGGGGCGCGCGGCAATTACTCACTCCCAACTCGGGGAGGTAGTGACAATAAATAACTATACAGGACTCTTAAGATGCCCTGTTATTGGAATGATTAATAAAAAATTATAGGGAATGTCACTGGGGTATTTTGGATTTGAAAACGTTAGACAGGAGAGGCCCTGCTGCCGCTTTGTTGACTCTAGATAACTTCTGCCTGATCGCACGTCCCCGTCCGTGACTTCCACCATCCATTTGGATATCTTCTCTATCAACTTTCAATGTTCTTTTCTGCCCCTACCATGTTGATCACGGTTAACGGCTAATCAGGCCCCAATGTGATCGAGAATTCTGTCCGTTACCCCTGATGAAGCCAGGTTAGCTGGCGAAACATGTTGGGGGACAGCATCTAGTGTTTTCGATTTCTATGTCCGAGTCAGTTCTGGAAACCAATGTAGCAAATCACCAGTGAAGCTATTTCAGAGTAAACATTGTTTGCCACAAAGCACTATTCCTTTCAAATACATGTAGGACGGTGCTACACTGGTTTACCAAGCAGAGTTCAAGCATGTGAAGGCACGGGGAGTGCACCCCCGACTGTCACTGCATGTGCAGCAATAAGCTTCAGAACTGACAGGGCATGAGATATTTTTAACTTCGTTTTTGCTCACATTCACTTATATTTAAGATAGTATTTTAACTAAGGGCTCTTTCACACTTGCGTTCTTGTCTTCCGGCATAGAGTTCCGTCGTCGGGGCTCTATGCCGGAAGAATCTTGATCAGGATTATCCTAATGCATTCTGAATGGAGAGAAATCCGTTCAGGATGCATCAGGATGTCTTCAGTTCCGGAACGGAACGTTTTTTGGCCGGAGAAAATACCGCAGCATGCTGCGCTTTTTGCTCCGGCCAAAAATCCGGAACACTTGCCGCAAGGCCGGATCCGGAATTAATGCCCATTGAAAGGCATTGATCCGGATCCGGCCTTAAGCTAAACGTCGTTTCGGCGCATTGCCGGAGCCAACATTTAGCTTTTTCAGAGTGGTTACCATGGCTGCCGGGACGCTAAAGTCCTGGCAGCCATGGTAAAGTGTAGTGGGGAGCGGGGAAGCAGTGTACTTACCGTCCGTGCGGCTCCCCGGGCGCTCCAGAGTGACGTCAGGGCGCCCCAAGCGCATGGATCATGTGATCGCATGGATCACGTCATCCATGCGCATGGGGCGCTCTGACGTCACTCTGGAGCGCCCCGGGAGCCGCACGGACTGTAAGTATACTGCTCCCCCGCTCCCCGCTCCTACTATGGCAACCAGGACTTTAATAGCGTCCTGGGTGCCATAGTAACACTGAAAGCATTTGGAAGACGGTTCCGTCTTCAAATGCTTTCAGTACACTTGCGTTTTTCCGGATCCGGCGTGTAATTCCGGCAAGTGGAGTACACGCCGGATCCGGACAACGCAAGTGTGAAAGAGGCCTAATGGTAGTAAAAGTTAAGTTTTATTATCTGGGACAAGCGTGGTTATTAGCCTAAGCAGGCTTTTTTTTGGTGATTTATAGAAATCCTTCCCAGATAGGGTCGTCTTTGTCTATTGTGAGCTGTTAGGGAGATATAACGTCCCTGACCGTGCTTTCTGGTCCACGTATCCGCCGTTAGGTTGACCTTGCCAAAGATGGCGTTGCGCAATGCACACCTGATTTTGTCCCCCACTTGGTTGTGCAGGAAATAGATGGCTCGCCTGGAAAAGTAGTGGTGGCTCGACACGACGTACTGTGGAACAGCCACCGCCATAAGGCTTTTAAAACTCTCCGTCTCCACCAGACGGAATGACAGCATTTCAAAGGCCAGTAATTTTTAAATGCTGGCATTCAGGGCCAGGGATCGCGGGTGGGTAGGGGGGTACTTTCTCTTCCGCTCCAGTGTTTGGGAGATGGAGAGCTGAATGCTTCTGTGGGACATTGTGGAGATGCTTGGTGACCCGGGTGGTAGTGTTTCTGGCACATCCTCTGTTTGCGGGGTGGCAGGTGCCACTGTCACTCCAGAGGTGGATGAAGAGGCCGAGACTGCAGCAGAAGAGGAAGCAGGAGGAGCCAGAGACCTTTCTTGGTTTTTGAGTTGTCTACTCCACTGCTGCTCATGCTTTGCACTTAGATGCCTGGTCATGCAGGTTGTGCTCAAGTTAAGAACGCTTATGCCTGACTTCAGGCTCTGATTGCACAGCGTGCAAACCACTCGTGTCTTGTCGTCAGCACATTGTCTGAAGAACTGCCACGCCAGGGAACTCCTTGGAGCTGGCTTTGGTGTGCTCGGTCCCTTGCTGCAGTGAGCAGTAGCAGGCGTACTGTCTAGGGGACGGCCGCTCCGCTTTTGCACCCTGCTCCCTCTTTTGCTGTGCTGGTGGCTCTGTGCGACTACCTCCTCCTCTTCCTCCGAACTAGACAGGTCACTCGCATGACCTTGATTCCATGTGGGCTCGAGGACCTCAACGTCCTCCACATCATCTTCCACCCAGTCTTCACCCCTGCCCTCCTTGTCGGTCTGCACACTGCAGAAAGCCACAGCAGTTGGCACCTGTGTTTCGTCATCATCCAAGACATGCTGCGGTGGTCCTCCCATGTACTCATTTTGAAACATAAGTGGTTGGGCATCGGTGCACTCAATCTCTTCTGCGTTCCGGTGCAGGGCTAGTTTGATGGCCCTGGGAAACCCTGCCAGCAGAGTCATCAAAAAGCAGAAGAGACTGCTGCTTGACTTGGGGCTCAGACTGCTTTGCTGATTTGCAAGGGAGTAAGGTAAAAGACTGATGGACATCGGCTGCAGGTGCCAACTCTGATCTTTCAGCAGGAGACTGGGTGGGAGACAATGTGAAGGAACTGGAGGCACTGTCAGCAACCCAATCTACTATGGCTGTACTTGTTCTGGCCTCACCATTTGTAGAGCCGTATTAGCCCCGACCCGATAAAGCTGAAGGTTTTGTCGCCTTCTCGCCCTTGAGGAAGGTGTTTCACTTGTGCGTGTAGCTGACACAGATCGACCACGTCCTCTCCCTGCAACAGGACCTCCACCAGCAACACCACAACCGGGGCCACGTCCCTTATTTGGCGCTCTCCTCATTCTCCGCAAATTTTGTATCTTGCTCAAAATGGGTGTTTTTTTTTTTATAACAGAATATAACAGCAGTATCTAACGTGTGTATTTCACACTGACATTTGCAGCAAAGGAGGCAAATTTTGTATTTTGCCCAAAATGGGTGTTTTTTTTAATAACAGAATATTATGGCAGTATTTAAATCTTGTATTTCACACTGACAAATGCTGAAAAGGCCCCAGATGTAGGGTATTGCCAAGAATGGTTGTTTTTTTTTAACCTAGAAAATTATTGCATTATTTCAAGCTTGTATTTCACACTGACAAATGCTGAAAAGGCCCCTGATGTAGGGTATTGCCAAGAATATACATATATTTTTTTTAAACCAGAATGTTATTGCAGTATTTCAAGCTTGTGTTTCACACTGCCAAATGCAGAAAACGCCACAAATTTAGTATTTTGCCCCAAATGGGTGTTTTATTAATAACAGAATATAACAGCAGTATCTAACGCTTGGATTTCACACTGACAGATGCAGCAAAGGCCTCAAATTTAGTATTTTGCCCCAAATGGGTGTTTTTTAAACCAAGAATATCATTGCAGTATTTCAAGCTTTTATTTCACACTAACAAATGCAGCATAGGCCTAAGATGTAGGGTATTGACAAAAACAGGTGTTTTTTTTAAACCCACAAAAGAAAATGTTTGCATTATTTCAAGCTTGTATTTCACATTGACAGAAGCAGCAAAGGCTGCAAATTTAGTATTTTGACAAAAATATGTGGGTTTTTTTAAAGCCAGAAAATTATTGCAGTATTTTAAGCTTGTATTTCGCACTGACAAATGCCACAAAGGCATCAGATGTAGGATATTGCCAAAAATTGGTTATTTTTTAAACCCATAATATTATTGCAGTATTCCAAGCTTGTATTTCACACTAACAAATGCAGCATAGGCCTAAGATGTAGGGTATTGAGAAAAACAGGTGTTTTTTTTTAAACCCACAAAAGAGAATGTTTGCATTATTTCATGCTTGTATTTCACATTGACAGAAGCAGCAAAGGCTGCAAATTTAGTATTTTGACAAAAATATGTGGGTTTTTAAAGCCAGAAAATTATTGCAGTATTTTAAGCTTGTATTTCGCACTGACAAATGCCACAAAGGCATCAGATGTAGGATATTGCCAAAAATTGGTTATTTTTTAAACCCATAATATTATTGCAGTATTCCAAGCTTGTATTTCACACTAGCAAATGCAGCATAGGCCTAAGATGTAGGGTATTGACAAAAATGAGAGCTTTTTTAAACCCAGAAAATTATTGCAGTATTTCAAGCTTGTATTTAACACTGACAGATGCAGCAAATGCCTCAAATTTAGTATTTTGCCCAAAATTTGTGTTTTTTTTTTTAAACCAAGAATATTATTGCAGTATTTCAAGCTTGTATTTCACACTAACAAATGCAGCATATGCCCCAGATGTAGGGTATTGACAAAAATGGGTGCTTTTTTTAAACCTAGAAAATTATTGCAGTATTTCAAGCTTGTATTTAACACTGACAGATGCAGAAAATGCAGCAAATTTAGTATTTTGCCCAAAATGGGTGTTTTTTTTAATAACAGAATATAACAGCAGTATCTAGCACTTGTATTTCACACTGACAGAAGCAGCAAAGGCTGCAAATTTACTATTTTGCCGAAAATGGGTGTTTTTTTAAAGCCAGAAAATTATTGCAGTATTTCAAGATTGTATTTAACACTAACAAATGCAGCATAGGCCCCAGATGTAGAGTATTGCCAAAAATGGGTGCTTTTTTAAACCCAGAGAATTATTGCAGTATTTCAAGCTTGTATTTCACACAGACAAATGCTGCAAAGGCACCAATGTAGGATATTGCCAAAAATTTGTGTTTTTTAAACCCAGAAATTTATTGCAGTATTTCAAGCTTGTATTTAACACTGACAGATGCAGAAAATACCACAAATTTAGTATTTTGCCCCAAATGGGTGTTTTTTTTTTATAACAGAATATAGAAACAGTATCTAACGCTTGGATTTCATACTGACAGATGCAGCAAAGGCCTCAAATTTTGTATTTTGCCCAAAATGAGTGTTTTTTTAACCTCTTAAGGACACATGACGTACCGGTACGTCATGATGTCCTGGTACTTAAGGACACATGACGTACCGGTACGTCATGTGTTGTTCCGATCACTGCCGCCCGGCCGGCAGTGATCGGAACCCGGTGCCTGCTCAAATCATCGAGCAGGCTCCTAGGCTAAATGCGCGGGGGGGTCCCGTGACCCCCCCATGTCGGCGATCGCGGCAAACCGCAGGTCAATTCAGACCTGCGGTTTGCTGCGATTTCTGCAGTTTCTGATCCCTGCGGTCCCTGACCGCGGGGATCAGAAACTTTAGTATTCCTAAAATAGATCTGTATCCCTCCCCCTGCACCCCCCGAGTGATTTTAGCCCGGTGGGAGGTGCAGGGGGAGGGTTGCGGGCAGTGCGGGCGGTGCGGGAGGCGGGCGGTGCGGCAGGCGGGATCGCGATCCCCCGCCCGCCTCCCCTTGTATAATCATTGGTTTCTAGTGGGTATACCAGGGTGCCAGCACATTGCTGGCACCCTGGTATAAACGGCTGACATCTGCGATGCGATGTCAGCCGTTAACCCTTTCCATACAGCGGTCCGTACGGACCGCTGTATGGAAAAGGTTAACAGCGCAGGGAGCTCCCTCCCTCTCCCATCGGGGGGCTGCTGTGCCTTTGCAGCCCCCCGATGGGAGAGGGAGAGAGCCCCCAGAGAGCCCCCCTCAGCCCTGTGCTTACCCTTCCCCGTCTGCGCAGTTCTGAGCAGACGGGGAAGGTTCCCATGGCAACAGGACGCCTCTCAGGCGTCCTGCTGTCCATGGTGCTGAACAGATCTGTGCTAAAAGCATAGATCTGTTCAGTGTAAGTAAAATACAGTACAGAACAATATATATTGTACTGTACTGTATTATACAGACATCAGACCCACTGGATCTTCAAGAACCAAGTGGGTCTGGGTCAAAAAAAAAGTGAAAAAAAAGTAAAAATCAAAAAACACATTTATCACTGATTAAAAATGAAAAAAATAAAATTCCCTACACATGTTTGGTATCGCCGCGTCCGTAACGACCTGATCTATAAAACGGTTATGTTACTTTACCCGAACGGTGAACGCCATAAAAATAAAAAATAAAAAACTATGATGAAATTGAAATTTTGCCCACCTTACTTCCCAAAAAAGGTACCGTAATAAAAGTGATCAAAAAAGTCGCATGTACGCCAAAATAGTACCAATCAAACCGTCATCTCATCCCGCAAAAATCATACCCTACCCAAGATAATCGCCCAAAAACTGAAAAAACTATGGCTCTTAGACTATGGAAACACTAAAACATGATTTTTTTTGTTTCAAAAATGAAATCATTGTGTAAAACTTACATAAATAAAAAAAAAGTATACATATTAGGTATCGCCGCGTCCGTATCGACCGGCTCTATAAAAATATCACATTATCTAACCCCTCAGATGACCACCGTAAAAAAATTAAAATAAAAACGGTGTAAAAAAAGCCATTTTTTGTCATCTTACGTCACAAAAAGTGTAATAGCAAGCAATCAAAAAGTCATATGCACCCCAAAATAGATGCCAATCAAACCGTCGTTTCATCCCACAAAAAATGAGACCCTACTTAAGATAATCGCCCAAAAACTGAAAAAACTATGGCTCTTAGACTATGGAGACACTAAAACATTTTTTTTGTTTTAAAAATGAAATCATTGTGTAAAACTTACATAAATAAAAAAAATAGTATACATATTAGGTATCGCCGCGTCCGTGACAACCTGCTCTATAAAATTACCACATGATCTAACCTGTCAGATGAATGTTGTCAATAATAAAAAATAAAAACGTGCCAAAAAATCTATTTCTTGTTACCTTGCCGCACAAAAAGTGTAATATAGAGCAACCAAAAATCATATGTACCCTAAATTAGTACCAACAAAACTGCCACCCTATCCCGTAGTTTCTAAAATGGGGTCACTTTTTTGGAGTTTCTACTCTAGGGGTGCATCAGGGGGGCTTCAAATGGGACATGGTGTCAAAAAAACCAGTCCAGCAAAATATGCCTTCCAAAAACCGTATGGCGTTCCTTTCCTTCTGCGCCCTGCCGTGTGCCCGTACAGCAGTTTACGACCACATATGGGGTGTTTCTGTAAACTACAGAATCAGGGCCATAAATAATGAGTTTTGTTTGGCTGTTAACCCTTGCTTTGTAACTGGAAAAAAAATATTAAAATGGAAAATCTGCCAAAAAAGTGAAATTTTGAAATTGTATCTCTATTTTCCATTAAATCTTGTGCAACACCTAAAGGGTTAACAAAGTTTGTAAAATCAGTTTTGAATACCTTGAGGGGTGTAGTTTCTTAGATGGGGTCACTTTTATGGAGTTTCTACTCCAGGGGTGCATCAGGGGGGCTTCAAATGGGACATGGTGCCAAAAAAACAGTCCAGCAAAATAAGCCCTCCAAAAACCAAACGGCGCACCTTTCACTCTACGCCCCGCTGTGTGCCCGTACAGTAGTTTACGGCCACATATGGGGTGTTTCTGTAAACAGCAGAGTCAGGGCAATAAAGATACAGTCTTGTTTGGCTGTTAACCCTTGCTTTGTTAGTGGAAAAAATGGGTTAAAATGGAAAATTAGGCAAAAAAATGAAATTCTCAAATTTCATCGCCATTTGCCAATAACTCCTGTGCAACACCTAAAGGGTTAACGATGTATGTAAAATCAGTTTTGAATAGCTTGAGGGGTGTAGTTTCTTAGATGGGGTCACTTTTAGGGAGTTTCTCCTCTAGGGGTGCATCAGGGGGCTTCAAATGGGACATGGTGTAAATAAACCAGTCCATAAAAATCAGCCCTCCAAAAACCATACGGCGCACCTTTCACTCTACGCCCCGCTGTGTGGCCGTACAGTAGTTTACGGCCACATATTGGGTGTTTCTGTAAACGGCAGAGTTAGGGCAATAAAGATACAGTCTTGTTTGGCTGTTAACCCTTGATTTGTTAGTGGAAAAAATGGGTTAAAATGAAAAATTAGACAAAAAAATGAAATTCTCAAATTTCCTCCCCATTTGCCAATAACTCTTGTGCAACACCTAAAGGGTTAACAACGTATGCAAAATCAGTTTTGAATACCTTGAGGGGTATAGTTTCTTAGATGGGGTCATTTTTGGGTGGTTTCTATAATGTAAGCCTCGCAAAGTGACTTGAGACCTGAACGGGTCCCTAAAAATTGAGTTTTTGTAAATTTCTGAAAAATTTCAAGATTTGCTTCTAAACTTCTAAGCCTTATAACATCCCCAAAAAATAAAATATCATTCCCAAATCAATTCTAACATGAAGTAGACATATGGGGAATGTAAAGTCATCACAATTTTTGGGGGTATTACTATGTATTACAGAAGTAGAGAAACTAAAACTTTGAAATTTGCAAATTTTTCCAAATTTTTTGTTAAATTAGGTATTTTTTGGTGCAAAAAAAATAATTTTTTTGACTTCATTTTACCAGTGTCATGAAGTACAATATGTGACGAAAAAACAATCTCAGAACGGCCTGGATAAGTCAAAGCGTTTTAAAGTTATCAGCACTTAAAGGGACTCTGGTCAGATTTTCAAAAAATGGCCTGGTCCTAAGGTGTAAAAAGGCTGTGTCCTTAAGGGGTTAAACCAAGAATATTATGGCAGTATTTCAAGCTTGTATTTCACACTAACAAATGCAGCATAGGCCCCAGATGTAGGGTATTGCCAAAAATGGGTGTTTTTTTAAAGCCAGAAAATTATTGCAGTATTTCAAGCTTGTATTTAACACAAAAAAATGCAGCAAACGCTGCAAATTTAGTTTTTTACACTAGGATTAACTGTAAGGAATAGTTTGCGTATATATTATTGTATGATTTTACTGCCTGAATAAATGCTTAAAATAACTTTATTGATATCTTTATTAAAATAGTGGCGACCCACCACATGAATTACTCATCAGGCTAAGTCTGGAGGAATGGCTCCCATCACAATTGTATGGGTACAGCCTAATCCTCCACACTTAATAAAACAGTGTGTTTAACTGGATATGTCAGGGTTTGTCTAGTACCCTGCCCAGATATCCAAACACTCTGTAATAGTTGCTCAAAGGTGCGCTGAATACACTTTTAAAACAGCTGTACACTAAGATGCAACTAAAAACTTTGTTGCAACAGTGTATCACACCAGCAACATATGTAAATAGCAAAGTGGGATGGATATAATGCAGGCGAGAGCTATGTTAATAAAGCTCTACCCTTTAGCCTGCTTTCCCAATCCCACCTTAGTGGAATCCGATTGCTATTTACATGAACATGAACTGTCCCTGCCTATTCATGAGCAGACGCATGATTAGGCAGGGACAGTTCATGTTCATGTAAATAGCAATCCGATTCCACTAAGGTGGGATTGGGAAAGCAGGCTAAAGGGTAGAGCTTTATTAACATAGCTCTCGCCTGCATTATATCCATCCCACTTTGCTATTTACATATGTTGCTGGTGTGATACACTGTTGCAACAAAGTTATTAGTTGCATCTTAGTGTACAGCTGTTTTAAAAGTGTATTTAACGCACCTTTGAGCAACTATTACAGGGTGTTTGGATATCTGGGCAGGGTACTAGACAAACCCTGACATATCCAGTTAAACACACTGTTTTATTAAGTGTGGAGGATTAGGCTGTACCCATACAATTGTGGTGGGAGCCATTCCTCCAGACTTAGCCTGATGAGTAATTCATGTGGTGGGTTGCCACTATTTTAATAAAGATATTAATAAAGTTATTTTAAGCGTTTATTCAGGCAGTAAAATTTATTTTTTTGCCAAAAATGGGTGCTTTTTTAATAACAGAATATAACAGCAGTATCTAAAGCTTGTATTTCACACTGACAAATGCTGCAAAGGCACCAATGTAGGATATTGCCAAAAATAGGTGTTTTTTTTTAAACCAGAAAGTTATTGCAGTATTTCAAACTTGTATTTAACACTGACAGATTTAGCATAGGCCCCAGATGTAGGGTATTGCCAAAAATGGGTGCTTTTTTAAACCCAGAAAAGTATTGCAGTATTTCAAGCTTGTATTTCACACAGACAAATGCTTCATAGGACCCAGATGTATGGTCTTGCCAAATATGCGTGATTTTTTTAAACCCAGAATATAATTGCAGATTTCAAGCTTCGATTTGACTGCCATAAATGCACATATGCTGTGCTGGTGATCTGAACTTGCATAAAATGTCCGCCGACGCCCACCTAACTAACAGACGGATAAAAGTTATTTTTCTGTGTCACTGGGCTCAGGGCAGGGTAAAAAGATTGTGCACTGCACCCACAAAACAAAATCTATGTAGATCGCTGAGTTAACAAGCACTTCTGATTAAAGATTTTTTCCTATTCTCTCCCTCACAGCAGCAGCATCTTATCCCTACACTAGTAACAGCAGAGTGACGTTCAGCGCTACGTGACTCCAGCTTATATAGAGGCTGGGTCACATGCTGCACTGGCCAATAACAGCCATGCCATTAGTAGGCATGGCTGTGATGGCTTCTAAGGGCACACAAGTTAAACGCTTGTTGATTGGCTGCTATGCAGCCTTTCCAAAAGCACTATTAACTTGTCGAACACCGAACCTGAACTTTTACTGAAAAGTTCGGGTTCGGATCCTGGGTCCAAAAATCCTAAAGTTCGGTACAAACCCAAACTTTACAGTTTGGGTCCGCTCAACCCTACTTCCTTGCTGTCTTACATTTAGATCATTTTCTACAGCTAAACCAGGCATTTAAAATGATGAATGAGATGGGTCTGATGGCCCGTCCCTTTCCCCACCCCTGCCATGCCCCTTTTTTTAGAACTGGCATGAGCCGGGAAGAAGTTGCAGATTCTGCTGCACCATGGCATGCTACAGAATCTGTGCCAGATATACGCCACAAAAGTGGCATATATCTGGTCATAAATGAACCCCATTGATTCCAGACGAGACCATCAAAGAAATAGTGACCCTTACTGGCTGTCCAGGGTACAGTTCTGATTCATATTGTTTGAAGCATTGTTCTATCATTATTTTAAGCACACCATATGTAAATATTTAGTATCATTCCATTGTATATGTACAGTGCTGCCCATAATTATTCATACCCATGGCAAATTTTGACTTAAAGTTACTTTTATTCCACCAGCAAGTAATAAGGCATACAAAAGCTCGCTTGGCCCTTGCAAAAGCTCATCTGGACAAAGAAGAAGACTTCTGGTCTTCTGTGATATGGTCAGATGAAACAAAAATTTAATTGTTTGGTCACAATGATGTTTCCTTCATTTGGCGTAAAAAAGGAGAAGCCTTTAACCCAAAGACCACCATCCCCACTGTCAAACATGGTGGTGGGAACCTAATGCTTTGGGGGTGTTTTTCAGCCAATAGACCAGGAAACCTAATCACAGTAAACGGCACCATGAAAAAAGAGCAATACATGAGGATTCTCAACGACAACATCAGGCAGTCTGCAGAGAAACTTGGCCTTGGGCACTAGTGGACATTTCAGCATGAAAATGACCCAAAACACACAGCAAAAGTGGTGAAGAAATGGTTAGCAGACAACAACATTAACGTTTTGGAGTGGCCCAGCCAGAGTCCAGACTTGAATCTAATTGAGAATCTGTGGAGGAAGCTAAAGATCAGGGTGATGGCAAGAAGACCCTCCAACCTGAAAGATTTGGAGCCCATTGCTAAAGATGAATGGGCAAAAATACCTATGGAGACATGCAAAAAGCTGGTCTGCAATTATAGGAAGCGTTTGATTGCTGTAATAGCCAATAAAGGCTTTTCTATTGATTATTGAGAAGGGTATGAATAATTTTGGACTGGACACTTTTTGCTCAAATGTAATTAAAAGCTGAGAAATATTTTTTCCCCCCACAATAATGCCTCTTGTACATCGTCCTATTATCTTTTGGGAGACACCTATGTCATTTCACATCAAAAAATTACTTGCTGGTTGAATAAAAGTAACTTTAAGTCAAAATTTGCCAGGGGTATGAACAATTATGGGCAGCACTGTATATCACTATATTCTAAAGTGACAAAAACACAGAAATGAAGTGGCAATTCTGGAGGAGCTGCTCAGCCCCTGACACTGTGGCGTGTCTATTTATTGGGGGAGCAGCCCCACCGCATGTGGACCGCAATAATCGACTAACCCCAGCAAAATATGCATACAATGGAGGATGTCGACGCGGTCCACATGCACCACAAGAAGCAAACTACACAGAATGTAGCAAATAAACATATGAAACACAGAGAGGAAATGCACCAAACAGAAATGCTACTGACTATACTGGGAAGTCATACATGCAGGTATTAAAAGCTGAGACTTTCGCCAATATGTTCCAGTCAGGAAGATATCGGAGCCCATCAATGCACCACGTCACGGTCACTCAGCATGGCAAAGGGTCCTAGCCGCTACTCTAACTATGGTGTGAACATGGTCTGGGGGTGATATAATTCAGCACACAGCCAAGCCTCCACACAAAGGCCCAGCATGAATACTGTGGTAGTACAATGTGAATGAGGCCAGGCCGTGAGCCACACCTATGCCAGACCATGTGATGGAAGTTACCAGGTGCAGCAGAGTGTCCAAACACACTCAAATCTAACAAGACAAAAACACAGAAATGAAGTGGCAATTCTGGAGGAGCTGCTCAGCCCCTGACACTGTGGCGTGTCTATTTATTGGGGGAGCAGCCCCACCGCATGTGGACTGCAATAATCGACTAACCCCAGCAAAATATGCATACAATGGAGGATGTCGACGCGGTCCACATGCACCACAAGAAGCAAACTACACAGAATGTAGCAAATAAACATATGAAACACAGAGAGGAAATGCACCAAACAGAAATGCTACTGACTATACTGGGAAGTCATACATGCAGGTATTAAAAGCTGAGACTTTCGCCAATATGTTCCAGTCAGGAAGATATCGGAGCCCATCAATGCACCACGTCACGGTCACTCAGCATGGCAAAGGGTCCTAGCCGCTACTCTAACTATGGTGTGAACATGGTCTGGGGGTGATATAATTCAGCACACAGCCAAGCCTCCACACAAAGGCCCAGCATGAATACTGTGGTAGTACAATGTGAATGAGGCCAGGCCGTGAGCCACACCTATGCCAGACCATGTGATGGAAGTTACCAGGTGCAGCAGAGTGTCCAAACACACTCAAATCTAACAAGACAAAAACACAGAAATGAAGTGGCAATTCTGGAGGAGCTGCTCAGCCCCTGACACTGTGGCGTGTCTATTTATTGGGGGAGCAGCCCCACCGCATGTGGACCGCAATAATCGACTAACCCCAGCAAAATATGCATACAATGGAGGATGTCGACGCGGTCCACATGCACCACAAGAAGCAAACTACACAGAATGTAGCAAATAAACATATGAAACACAGAGAGGAAATGCACCAAACAGAAATGCTACTGACTATACTGGGAAGTCATACATGCAGGTATTAAAAGCTGAGACTTTCGCCAATATGTTCCAGTCAGGAAGATATCGGAGCCCATCAATGCACCACGTCACGGTCACTCAGCATGGCAAAGGGTCCTAGCCGCTACTCTAACTATGGTGTGAACATGGTCTGGGGGTGATATAATTCAGCACACAGCCAAGCCTCCACACAAAGGCCCAGCATGAATACTGTGGTAGTACAATGTGAATGAGGCCAGGCCGTGAGCCACACCTATGCCAGACCATGTGATGGAAGTTACCAGGTGCAGCAGAGTGTCCAAACACACTCAAATCTAACAAGACAAAAACACAGAAATGAAGTGGCAATTCTGGAGGAGCTGCTCAGCCCCTGACACTGTGGCGTGTCTATTTATTGGGGGAGCAGCCCCACCGCATGTGGACCGCAATAATCGACTAACCCCAGCAAAATATGCATACAATGGAGGATGTCGACGCGGTCCACATGCACCACAAGAAGCAAACTACACAGAATGTAGCGAATAAACATATGAAACACAGAGAGGAAATGCACCAAACAGAAATGCTACTGACTATACTGGGAAGTCATACATGCAGGTATTAAAAGCTGAGACTTTCGCCAATATGTTCCAGTCAGGAAGATATCGGAGCCCATCAATGCACCACGTCACGGTCACTCAGCATGGCAAAGGGTCCTAGCCGCTACTCTAACTATGGTGTGAACATGGTCTGGGGGTGATATAATTCAGCACACAGCCAAGCCTCCACACAAAGGCCCAGCATGAATACTGTGGTAGTACAATGTGAATGAGGCCAGGCCGTGAGCCACACCTATGCCAGACCATGTGATGGAAGTTACCAGGTGCAACAGAGTGTCCAAACACACTCAAATCTAACAAGACAAAAACACAGAAATGAAGTGGCAATTCTGGAGGAGCTGCTCAGCCCCTGACACTGTGGCGTGTCTATTTATTGGGGGAGCAGCCCCACTGCATGTGGACCGCAATAATCGACTAACCCCAGCAAAATATGCATACAATGGAGGATGTCGACGCGGTCCACATGCACCACAAGAAGCAAACTACACAGAATGTAGCAAATAAACATATGAAACACAGAGAGGAAATGCACCAAACAGAAATGCTACTGACTATACTGGGAAGTCATACATGCAGGTATTAAAAGCTGAGACTTTCGCCAATATGTTCCAGTCAGGAAGATATCGGAGCCCATCAATGCACCACGTCACGGTCACTCAGCATGGCAAAGGGTCCTAGCCGCTACTCTAACTATGGTGTGAACATGGTCTGGGGGTGATATAATTCAGCACACAGCCAAGCCTCCACACAAAGGCCCAGCATGAATACTGTGGTAGTACAATGTGAATGAGGCCAGGCCGTGAGCCACACCTATGCCAGACCATGTGATGGAAGTTACCAGGTGCAGCAGAGTGTCCAAACACACTCAAATCTAACAAGACAAAAACACAGAAATGAAGTGGCAATTCTGGAGGAGCTGCTCAGCCCCTGACACTGTGGCGTGTCTATTTATTGGGGGAGCAGCCCCACCGCATGTGGACCGCAATAATCGACTAACCCCAGCAAAATATGCATACAATGGAGGATGTCGACGCGGTCCACATGCACCACAAGAAGCAAACTACACAGAATGTAGCAAATAAACATATGAAACACAGAGAGGAAATGCACCAAACAGAAATGCTACTGACTATACTGGGAAGTCATACATGCAGGTATTAAAAGCTGAGACTTTCGCCAATATGTTCCAGTCAGGAAGATATCGGAGCCCATCAATGCACCACGTCACGGTCACTCAGCATGGCAAAGGGTCCTAGCCGCTACTCTAACTATGGTGTGAACATGGTCTGGGGGTGATATAATTCAGCACACAGCCAAGCCTCCACACAAAGGCCCAGCATGAATACTGTGGTAGTACAATGTGAATGAGGCCAGGCCGTGAGCCACACCTATGCCAGACCATGTGATGGAAGTTACCAGGTGCAGCAGAGTGTCCAAACACACTCAAATCTAACAAGACAAAAACACAGAAATGAAGTGGCAATTCTGGAGGAGCTGCTCAGCCCCTGACACTGTGGCGTGTCTATTTATTGGGGGAGCAGCCCCACCGCATGTGGACCGCAATAATCGACTAACCCCAGCAAAATATGCATACAATGGAGGATGTCGACGCGGTCCACATGCACCACAAGAAGCAAACTACACAGAATGTAGCAAATAAACATATGAAACACAGAGAGGAAATGCACCAAACAGAAATGCTACTGACTATACTGGGAAGTCATACATGCAGGTATTAAAAGCTGAGACTTTCGCCAATATGTTCCAGTCAGGAAGATATCGGAGCCCATCAATGCACCACGTCACGGTCACTCAGCATGGCAAAGGGTCCTAGCCGCTACTCTAACTATGGTGTCAACATGGTCTGGGGGTGATATAATTCAGCACACAGCCAAGCCTCCACACAAAGGCCCAGCATGAATACTGTGGTAGTACAATGTGAATGAGGCCAGGCCGTGAGCCACACCTATGCCAGACCATGTGATGGAAGTTACCAGGTGCAGCAGAGTGTCCAAACACACTCAAATCTAACAAGACAAAAACACAGAAATGAAGTGGCAATTCTGGAGGAGCTGCTCAGCCCCTGACACTGTGGCGTGTCTATTTATTGGGGGAGCAGCCCCACCGCATGTGGACCGCAATAATCGACTAACCCTAGCAAAATATGCATACAATGGAGGATGTCGACGCGGTCCACATGCACCACAAGAAGCAAACTACACAGAATGTAGCAAATAAACATATGAAACACAGAGAGGAAATGCACCAAACAGAAATGCTACTGACTATACTGGGAAGTCATACATGCAGGTATTAAAAGCTGAGACTTTCGCCAATATGTTCCAGTCAGGAAGATATCGGAGCCCATCAATGCACCACGTCACGGTCACTCAGCATGGCAAAGGGTCCTAGCCGCTACTCTAACTATGGTGTGAACATGGTCTGGGGGTGATATAATTCAGCACACAGCCAAGCCTCCACACAAAGGCCCAGCATGAATACTGTGGTAGTACAATGTGAATGAGGCCAGGCCGTGAGCCACACCTATGCCAGACCATGTGATGGAAGTTACCAGGTGCAGCAGAGTGTCCAAACACACTCAAATCTAACAAGACAAAAACACAGAAATGAAGTGGCAATTCTGGAGGAGCTGCTCAGCCCCTGACACTGTGGCGTGTCTATTTATTGGGGGAGCAGCCCCACCGCATGTGGACCGCAATAATCGACTAACCCCAGCAAAATATGCATACAATGGAGGATGTCGACGCGGTCCACATGCACCACAAGAAGCAAACTACACAGAATGTAGCAAATAAACATATGAAACACAGAGAGGAAATGCACCAAACAGAAATGCTACTGACTATACTGGGAAGTCATACATGCAGGTATTAAAAGCTGAGACTTTCGCCAATATGTTCCAGTCAGGAAGATATCGGAGCCCATCAATGCACCACGTCACGGTCACTCAGCATGGCAAAGGGTCCTAGCCGCTACTCTAACTATGGTGTCAACATGGTCTGGGGGTGATATAATTCAGCACACAGCCAAGCCTCCACACAAAGGCCCAGCATGAATACTGTGGTAGTACAATGTGAATGAGGCCAGGCCGTGAGCCACACCTATGCCAGACCATGTGATGGAAGTTACCAGGTGCAGCAGAGTGTCCAAACACACTCAAATCTAACAAGACAAAAACACAGAAATGAAGTGGCAATTCTGGAGGAGCTGCTCAGCCCCTGACACTGTGGCGTGTCTATTTATTGGGGGAGCAGCCCCACCGCATGTGGACCGCAATAATCGACTAACCCCAGCAAAATATGCATACAATGGAGGATGTCGACGCGGTCCACATGCACCACAAGAAGCAAACTACACAGAATGTAGCAAATAAACATATGAAACACAGAGAGGAAATGCACCAAACAGAAATGCTACTAACTATACTGGGAAGTCATACATGCAGGTATTAAAAGCTGAGACTTTCGCCAATATGTTCCAGTCAGGAAGATATCGGAGCCCATCAATGCACCACGTCACGGTCACTCAGCATGGCAAAGGGTCCTAGCCGCTACTCTAACTATGGTGTGAACATGGTCTGGGGGTGATATAATTCAGCACACAGCCAAGCCTCCACACAAAGGCCCAGCATGAATACTGTGGTAGTACAATGTGAATGAGGCCAGGCCGTGAGCCACACCTATGCCAGACCATGTGATGGAAGTTACCAGGTGCAGCAGAGTGTCCAAACACACTCAAATCTAACAAGACAAAAACACAGAAATGAAGTGGCAATTCTGGAGGAGCTGCTCAGCCCCTGACACTGTGGCGTGTCTATTTATTGGGGGAGCAGCCCCACCGCATGTGGACCGCAATAATCGACTAACCCCAGCAAAATATGCATACAATGGAGGATGTCGACGCGGTCCACATGCACCACAAGAAGCAAACTACACAGAATGTAGCAAATAAACATATGAAACACAGAGAGGAAATGCACCAAACAGAAATGCTACTGACTATACTGGGAAGTCATACATGCAGGTATTAAAAGCTGAGACTTTCGCCAATATGTTCCAGTCAGGAAGATATCGGAGCCCATCAATGCACCACGTCACGGTCACTCAGCATGGCAAAGGGTCCTAGCCGCTACTCTAACTATGGTGTCAACATGGTCTGGGGGTGATATAATTCAGCACACAGCCAAGCCTCCACACAAAGGCCCAGCATGAATACTGTGGTAGTACAATGTGAATGAGGCCAGGCCGTGAGCCACACCTATGCCAGACCATGTGATGGAAGTTACCAGGTGCAGCAGAGTGTCCAAACACACTCAAATCTAACAAGACAAAAACACAGAAATGAAGTGGCAATTCTGGAGGAGCTGCTCAGCCCCTGACACTGTGGCGTGTCTATTTATTGGGGGAGCAGCCCCACCGCATGTGGACCGCAATAATCGACTAACCCCAGCAAAATATGCATACAATGGAGGATGTCGACGCGGTCCACATGCACCACAAGAAGCAAACTACACAGAATGTAGCAAATAAACATATGAAACACAGAGAGGAAATGCACCAAACAGAAATGCTACTAACTATACTGGGAAGTCATACATGCAGGTATTAAAAGCTGAGACTTTCGCCAATATGTTCCAGTCAGGAAGATATCGGAGCCCATCAATGCACCACGTCACGGTCACTCAGCATGGCAAAGGGTCCTAGCCGCTACTCTAACTATGGTGTGAACATGGTCTGGGGGTGATATAATTCAGCACACAGCCAAGCCTCCACACAAAGGCCCAGCATGAATACTGTGGTAGTACAATGTGAATGAGGCCAGGCCGTGAGCCACACCTATGCCAGACCATGTGATGGAAGTTACCAGGTGCAGCAGAGTGTCCAAACACACTCAAATCTAACAAGACAAAAACACAGAAATGAAGTGGCAATTCTGGAGGAGCTGCTCAGCCCCTGACACTGTGGCGTGTCTATTTATTGGGGGAGCAGCCCCACCGCATGTGGACCGCAATAATCGACTAACCCCAGCAAAATATGCATACAATGGAGGATGTCGACGCGGTCCACATGCACCACAAGAAGCAAACTACACAGAATGTAGCAAATAAACATATGAAACACAGAGAGGAAATGCACCAAACAGAAATGCTACTGACTATACTGGGAAGTCATACATGCAGGTATTAAAAGCTGAGACTTTCGCCAATATGTTCCAGTCAGGAAGATATCGGAGCCCATCAATGCACCACGTCACGGTCACTCAGCATGGCAAAGGGTCCTAGCCGCTACTCTAACTATGGTGTGAACATGGTCTGGGGGTGATATAATTCAGCACACAGCCAAGCCTCCACACAAAGGCCCAGCATGAATACTGTGGTAGTACAATGTGAATGAGGCCAGGCCGTGAGCCACACCTATGCCAGACCATGTGATGGAAGTTACCAGGTGCAACAGAGTGTCCAAACACACTCAAATCTAACAAGACAAAAACACAGAAATGAAGTGGCAATTCTGGAGGAGCTGCTCAGCCCCTGACACTGTGGCGTGTCTATTTATTGGGGGAGCAGCCCCACCGCATGTGGACCGCAATAATCGACTAACCCCAGCAAAATATGCATACAATGGAGGATGTCGACGCGGTCCACATGCACCACAAGAAGCAAACTACACAGAATGTAGCGAATAAACATATGAAACACAGAGAGGAAATGCACCAAACAGAAATGCTACTGACTATACTGGGAAGTCATACATGCAGGTATTAAAAGCTGAGACTTTCGCCAATATGTTCCAGTCAGGAAGATATCGGAGCCCATCAATGCACCACGTCACGGTCACTCAGCATGGCAAAGGGTCCTAGCCGCTACTCTAACTATGGTGTGAACATGGTCTGGGGGTGATATAATTCAGCACACAGCCAAGCCTCCACACAAAGGCCCAGCATGAATACTGTGGTAGTACAATGTGAATGAGGCCAGGCCGTGAGCCACACCTATGCCAGACCATGTGATGGAAGTTACCAGGTGCAGCAGAGTGTCCAAACACACTCAAATCTAACAAGACAAAAACACAGAAATGAAGTGGCAATTCTGGAGGAGCTGCTCAGCCCCTGACACTGTGGCGTGTCTATTTATTGGGGGAGCAGCCCCACCGCATGTGGACCGCAATAATCGACTAACCCCAGCAAAATATGCATACAATGGAGGATGTCGACGCGGTCCACATGCACCACAAGAAGCAAACTACACAGAATGTAGCAAATAAACATATGAAACACAGAGAGGAAATGCACCAAACAGAAATGCTACTGACTATACTGGGAAGTCATACATGCAGGTATTAAAAGCTGAGACTTTCGCCAATATGTTCCAGTCAGGAAGATATCGGAGCCCATCAATGCACCACGTCACGGTCACTCAGCATGGCAAAGGGTCCTAGCCGCTACTCTAACTATGGTGTGAACATGGTCTGGGGGTGATATAATTCAGCACACAGCCAAGCCTCCACACAAAGGCCCAGCATGAATACTGTGGTAGTACAATGTGAATGAGGCCAGGCCGTGAGCCACACCTATGCCAGACCATGTGATGGAAGTTACCAGGTGCAGCAGAGTGTCCAAACACACTCAAATCTAACAAGACAAAAACACAGAAATGAAGTGGCAATTCTGGAGGAGCTGCTCAGCCCCTGACACTGTGGCGTGTCTATTTATTGGGGGAGCAGCCCCACCGCATGTGGACCGCAATAATCGACTAACCCCAGCAAAATATGCATACAATGGAGGATGTCGACGCGGTCCACATGCACCACAAGAAGCAAACTACACAGAATGTAGCAAATAAACATATGAAACACAGAGAGGAAATGCACCAAACAGAAATGCTACTGACTATACTGGGAAGTCATACATGCAGGTATTAAAAGCTGAGACTTTCGCCAATATGTTCCAGTCAGGAAGATATCGGAGCCCATCAATGCACCACGTCACGGTCACTCAGCATGGCAAAGGGTCCTAGCCGCTACTCTAACTATGGTGTGAACATGGTCTGGGGGTGATATAATTCAGCACACAGCCAAGCCTCCACACAAAGGCCCAGCATGAATACTGTGGTAGTACAATGTGAATGAGGCCAGGCCGTGAGCCACACCTATGCCAGACCATGTGATGGAAGTTACCAGGTGCAGCAGAGTGTCCAAACACACTCAAATCTAACAAGACAAAAACACAGAAATGAAGTGGCAATTCTGGAGGAGCTGCTCAGCCCCTGACACTGTGGCGTGTCTATTTATTGGGGGAGCAGCCCCACCGCATGTGGACCGCAATAATCGACTAACCCCAGCAAAATATGCATACAATGGAGGATGTCGACGCGGTCCACATGCACCACAAGAAGCAAACTACACAGAATGTAGCAAATAAACATATGAAACACAGAGAGGAAATGCACCAAACAGAAATGCTACTGACTATACTGGGAAGTCATACATGCAGGTATTAAAAGCTGAGACTTTCGCCAATATGTTCCAGTCAGGAAGATATCGGAGCCCATCAATGCACCACGTCACGGTCACTCAGCATGGCAAAGGGTCCTAGCCGCTACTCTAACTATGGTGTCAACATGGTCTGGGGGTGATATAATTCAGCACACAGCCAAGCCTCCACACAAAGGCCCAGCATGAATACTGTGGTAGTACAATGTGAATGAGGCCAGGCCGTGAGCCACACCTATGCCAGACCATGTGATGGAAGTTACCAGGTGCAGCAGAGTGTCCAAACACACTCAAATCTAACAAGACAAAAACACAGAAATGAAGTGGCAATTCTGGAGGAGCTGCTCAGCCCCTGACACTGTGGCGTGTCTATTTATTGGGGGAGCAGCCCCACCGCATGTGGACCGCAATAATCGACTAACCCCAGCAAAATATGCATACAATGGAGGATGTCGACGCGGTCCACATGCACCACAAGAAGCAAACTACACAGAATGTAGCAAATAAACATATGAAACACAGAGAGGAAATGCACCAAACAGAAATGCTACTAACTATACTGGGAAGTCATACATGCAGGTATTAAAAGCTGAGACTTTCGCCAATATGTTCCAGTCAGGAAGATATCGGAGCCCATCAATGCACCACGTCACGGTCACTCAGCATGGCAAAGGGTCCTAGCCGCTACTCTAACTATGGTGTGAACATGGTCTGGGGGTGATATAATTCAGCACACAGCCAAGCCTCCACACAAAGGCCCAGCATGAATACTGTGGTAGTACAATGTGAATGAGGCCAGGCCGTGAGCCACACCTATGCCAGACCATGTGATGGAAGTTACCAGGTGCAGCAGAGTGTCCAAACACACTCAAATCTAACAAGACAAAAACACAGAAATGAAGTGGCAATTCTGGAGGAGCTGCTCAGCCCCTGACACTGTGGCGTGTCTATTTATTGGGGGAGCAGCCCCACCGCATGTGGACCGCAATAATCGACTAACCCCAGCAAAATATGCATACAATGGAGGATGTCGACGCGGTCCACATGCACCACAAGAAGCAAACTACACAGAATGTAGCAAATAAACATATGAAACACAGAGAGGAAATGCACCAAACAGAAATGCTACTGACTATACTGGGAAGTCATACATGCAGGTATTAAAAGCTGAGACTTTCGCCAATATGTTCCAGTCAGGAAGATATCGGAGCCCATCAATGCACCACGTCACGGTCACTCAGCATGGCAAAGGGTCCTAGCCGCTACTCTAACTATGGTGTGAACATGGTCTGGGGGTGATATAATTCAGCACACAGCCAAGCCTCCACACAAAGGCCCAGCATGAATACTGTGGTAGTACAATGTGAATGAGGCCAGGCCGTGAGCCACACCTATGCCAGACCATGTGATGGAAGTTACCAGGTGCAACAGAGTGTCCAAACACACTCAAATCTAACAAGACAAAAACACAGAAATGAAGTGGCAATTCTGGAGGAGCTGCTCAGCCCCTGACACTGTGGCGTGTCTATTTATTGGGGGAGCAGCCCCACTGCATGTGGACCGCAATAATCGACTAACCCCAGCAAAATATGCATACAATGGAGGATGTCGACGCGGTCCACATGCACCACAAGAAGCAAACTACACAGAATGTAGCAAATAAACATATGAAACACAGAGAGGAAATGCACCAAACAGAAATGCTACTGACTATACTGGGAAGTCATACATGCAGGTATTAAAAGCTGAGACTTTCGCCAATATGTTCCAGTCAGGAAGATATCGGAGCCCATCAATGCACCACGTCACGGTCACTCAGCATGGCAAAGGGTCCTAGCCGCTACTCTAACTATGGTGTGAACATGGTCTGGGGGTGATATAATTCAGCACACAGCCAAGCCTCCACACAAAGGCCCAGCATGAATACTGTGGTAGTACAATGTGAATGAGGCCAGGCCGTGAGCCACACCTATGCCAGACCATGTGATGGAAGTTACCAGGTGCAGCAGAGTGTCCAAACACACTCAAATCTAACAAGACAAAAACACAGAAATGAAGTGGCAATTCTGGAGGAGCTGCTCAGCCCCTGAAACTGTGGCGTGTCTATTTATTGGGGGAGCAGCCCCACCGCATGTGGACCGCAATAATCGACTAACCCCAGCAAAATATGCATACAATGGAGGATGTCGACGCGGTCCACATGCACCACAAGAAGCAAACTACACAGAATGTAGCAAATAAACATATGAAACACAGAGAGGAAATGCACCAAACAGAAATGCTACTGACTATACTGGGAAGTCATACATGCAGGTATTAAAAGCTGAGACTTTCGCCAATATGTTCCAGTCAGGAAGATATCGGAGCCCATCAATGCACCACGTCACGGTCACTCAGCATGGCAAAGGGTCCTAGCCGCTACTCTAACTATGGTGTGAACATGGTCTGGGGGTGATATAATTCAGCACACAGCCAAGCCTCCACACAAAGGCCCAGCATGAATACTGTGGTAGTACAATGTGAATGAGGCCAGGCCGTGAGCCACACCTATGCCAGACCATGTGATGGAAGTTACCAGGTGCAGCAGAGTGTCCAAACACACTCAAATCTAACAAGACAAAAACACAGAAATGAAGTGGCAATTCTGGAGGAGCTGCTCAGCCCCTGACACTGTGGCGTGTCTATTTATTGGGGGAGCAGCCCCACCGCATGTGGACCGCAATAATCGACTAACCCCAGCAAAATATGCATACAATGGAGGATGTCGACGCGGTCCACATGCACCACAAGAAGCAAACTACACAGAATGTAGCAAATAAACATATGAAACACAGAGAGGAAATGCACCAAACAGAAATGCTACTGACTATACTGGGAAGTCATACATGCAGGTATTAAAAGCTGAGACTTTCGCCAATATGTTCCAGTCAGGAAGATATCGGAGCCCATCAATGCACCACGTCACGGTCACTCAGCATGGCAAAGGGTCCTAGCCGCTACTCTAACTATGGTGTGAACATGGTCTGGGGGTGATATAATTCAGCACACAGCCAAGCCTCCACACAAAGGCCCAGCATGAATACTGTGGTAGTACAATGTGAATGAGGCCAGGCCGTGAGCCACACCTATGCCAGACCATGTGATGGAAGTTACCAGGTGCAGCAGAGTGTCCAAACACACTCAAATCTAACAAGACAAAAACACAGAAATGAAGTGGCAATTCTGGAGGAGCTGCTCAGCCCCTGACACTGTGGCGTGTCTATTTATTGGGGGAGCAGCCCCACCGCATGTGGACCGCAATAATCGACTAACCCCAGCAAAATATGCATACAATGGAGGATGTCGACGCGGTCCACATGCACCACAAGAAGCAAACTACACAGAATGTAGCAAATAAACATATGAAACACAGAGAGGAAATGCACCAAACAGAAATGCTACTGACTATACTGGGAAGTCATACATGCAGGTATTAAAAGCTGAGACTTTCGCCAATATGTTCCAGTCAGGAAGATATCGGAGCCCATCAATGCACCACGTCACGGTCACTCAGCATGGCAAAGGGTCCTAGCCGCTACTCTAACTATGGTGTGAACATGGTCTGGGGGTGATATAATTCAGCACACAGCCAAGCCTCCACACAAAGGCCCAGCATGAATACTGTGGTAGTACAATGTGAATGAGGCCAGGCCGTGAGCCACACCTATGCCAGACCATGTGATGGAAGTTACCAGGTGCAGCAGAGTGTCCAAACACACTCAAATCTAACAAGACAAAAACACAGAAATGAAGTGGCAATTCTGGAGGAGCTGCTCAGCCCCTGACACTGTGGCGTGTCTATTTATTGGGGGAGCAGCCCCACCGCATGTGGACCGCAATAATCGACTAACCCCAGCAAAATATGCATACAATGGAGGATGTCGACGCGGTCCACATGCACCACAAGAAGCAAACTACACAGAATGTAGCAAATAAACATATGAAACACAGAGAGGAAATGCACCAAACAGAAATGCTACTGACTATACTGGGAAGTCATACATGCAGGTATTAAAAGCTGAGACTTTCGCCAATATGTTCCAGTCAGGAAGATATCGGAGCCCATCAATGCACCACGTCACGGTCACTCAGCATGGCAAAGGGTCCTAGCCGCTACTCTAACTATGGTGTGAACATGGTCTGGGGGTGATATAATTCAGCACACAGCCAAGCCTCCACACAAAGGCCCAGCATGAATACTGTGGTAGTACAATGTGAATGAGGCCAGGCCGTGAGCCACACCTATGCCAGACCATGTGATGGAAGTTACCAGGTGCAGCAGAGTGTCCAAACACACTCAAATCTAACAAGACAAAAACACAGAAATGAAGTGGCAATTCTGGAGGAGCTGCTCAGCCCCTGACACTGTGGCGTGTCTATTTATTGGGGGAGCAGCCCCACCGCATGTGGACCGCAATAATCGACTAACCCCAGCAAAATATGCATACAATGGAGGATGTCGACGCGGTCCACATGCACCACAAGAAGCAAACTACACAGAATGTAGCAAATAAACATATGAAACACAGAGAGGAAATGCACCAAACAGAAATGCTACTGACTATACTGGGAAGTCATACATGCAGGTATTAAAAGCTGAGACTTTCGCCAATATGTTCCAGTCAGGAAGATATCGGAGCCCATCAATGCACAACGTCACGGTCACTCAGCATGGCAAAGGGTCCTAGCCGCTACTCTAACTATGGTGTGAACATGGTCTGGGGGTGATATAATTCAGCACACAGCCAAGCCTCCACACAAAGGCCCAGCATGAATACTGTGGTAGTACAATGTGAATGAGGCCAGGCCGTGAGCCACACCTATGCCAGACCATGTGATGGAAGTTACCAGGTGCAGCAGAGTGTCCAAACACACTCAAATCTAACAAGACATAAACACAGAAATGAAGTGGCAATTCTGGAGGAGCTGCTCAGCCCCTGACACTGTGGCGTGTCTATTTATTGGGGGAGCAGCCCCACCGCATGTGGACCGCAATAATCGACTAACCCCAGCAAAATATGCATACAATGGAGGATGTCACCCCCAGACCATGTTCACACCATAGTTAGAGTAGCGGCTAGGACCCTTTGCCATGCTGAGTGACCGTGACGTGGTGCATTGATGGGCTCCGATATCTTCCTGACTGGAACATATTGGCGAAAGTCTCAGCTTTTAATACCTGCATGTATGACTTCCCAGTATAGTCAGTAGCATTTCTGTTTGGTGCATTTCCTCTCTGTGTTTCATATGTTTATTTGCTACATTCTGTGTAGTTTGCTTCTTGTGGTGCATGTGGACCGCGTCGACATCCTCCATTGTATGCATATTTTGCTGGGGTTAGTCGATTATTGCGGTCCACATGCGGTGGGGCTGCTCCCCCAATAAATAGACACGCCACAGTGTCAGGGGCTGAGCAGCTCCTCCAGAATTGCCACTTCATTTCTGTGTTTTTGTCTTGTTAGATTTGAGTGTGTTTGGACACTCTGCTGCACCTGGTAACTTCCATCACATGGTCTGGCATAGGTGTGGCTCACGGCCTGGCCTCATTCACATTGTACTACCACAGTATTCATGCTGGGCCTTTGTGTGGAGGCTTGGCTGTGTGCTGAATTATATCACCCCCAGACCATGTTCACACCATAGTTAGAGTAGCGGCTAGGACCCTTTGCCATGCTGAGTGACCGTGACGTGGTGCATTGATGGGCTCCGATATCTTCCTGACTGGAACATATTGGCGAAAGTCTCAGCTTTTAATACCTGCATGTATGACTTCCCAGTATAGTCAGTAGCATTTCTGTTTGGTGCATTTCCTCTCTGTGTTTCATATGTTTATTTGCTACATTCTGTGTAGTTTGCTTCTTGTGGTGCATGTGGACCGCGTCGACATCCTCCATTGTATGCATATTTTGCTGGGGTTAGTCGATTATTGCGGTCCACATGCGGTGGGGCTGCTCCCCCAATAAATAGACACGCCACAGTGTCAGGGGCTGAGCAGCTCCTCCAGAATTGCCACTTCATTTCTGTGTTTTTGTCTTGTTAGATTTGAGTGTGTTTGGACACTCTGCTGCACCTGGTAACTTCCATCACATGGTCTGGCATAGGTGTGGCTCACGGCCTGGCCTCATTCACATTGTACTACCACAGTATTCATGCTGGGCCTTTGTGTGGAGGCTTGGCTGTGTGCTGAATTATATCACCCCCAGACCATGTTCACACCATAGTTAGAGTAGCGGCTAGGACCCTTTGCCATGCTGAGTGACCGTGACGTGGTGCATTGATGGGCTCCGATATCTTCCTGACTGGAACATATTGGCGAAAGTCTCAGCTTTTAATACCTGCATGTATGACTTCCCAGTATAGTCAGTAGCATTTCTGTTTGGTGCATTTCCTCTCTGTGTTTCATATGTTTATTTGCTACATTCTGTGTAGTTTGCTTCTTGTGGGGCATGTGGACCGCGTCGACATCCTCCATTGTATGCATATTTTGCTGGGGTTAGTCGATTATTGCGGTCCACATGCGGTGGGGCTGCTCCCCCAATAAATAGACACGCCACAGTGTCAGGGGCTGAGCAGCTCCTCCAGAATTGCCACTTCATTTCTGTGTTTTTGTCTTGTTAGATTTGAGTGTGTTTGGACACTCTGCTGCACCTGGTAACTTCCATCACATGGTCTGGCATAGGTGTGGCTCACGGCCTGGCCTCATTCACATTGTACTACCACAGTATTCATGCTGGGCCTTTGTGTGGAGGCTTGGCTGTGTGCTGAATTATATCACCCCCAGACCATGTTCACACCATAGTTAGAGTAGCGGCTAGGACCCTTTGCCATGCTGAGTGACCGTGACGTGGTGCATTGATGGGCTCCGATATCTTCCTGACTGGAACATATTGGCGAAAGTCTCAGCTTTTAATACCTGCATGTATGACTTCCCAGTATAGTCAGTAGCATTTCTGTTTGGTGCATTTCCTCTCTGTGTTTCATATATTCTAAAGTGATTTAAATTAGTTTTTGACCCACACCTGTATTGATTGTGTAATATTCGCATATTATGCGATCATCACCTTGCCAATTTTCGAGTAAAAAAAAAAGAATATAATTAATATTCGAATTTGTGAATATTCAACGAATATTCTACTAAATATTAGCGAAATATCACGAATTTGAATATGACCCCTGCCGCTCATCACTACTTGTAACGGCATCACATGCTGTAATAGCAGCTGGTTGGTTTCCTGATGCTGCTTGTTAGCCTCCCGCTGCTGCAAGTTAGCCTCCATGAGGGCTTTCACGACCGCCTCCATTTTGTCAGGGGACACGGGTCGTAACCTTGCCGGCTTGATATAGGACATACACCCGTGCCTGGGGAAAAAAAACTTTTCGGCCTTCAGGCCAGCCTCACTGCTTTTGCACGCATCTTCCACCAAATGTGGGGATTTGCTCTTGTACACAGGTTAGCGGACGCAGTATAGAGGCAAGGAACCAGGTTGTAAATCAAACTTCAGTGTTTTATTCACACATTAAGCAAAAACATAACAGTCTTGGTGCTTGTTCACACACAGCAAAAACAAAACAATGTTCACCTGGAATCCTTATTGTCGGTTCACACCTGGCTGAATGCTCAGCCACAGAAAAGTTCACTGGCAGGCTTCCAGGCAGCCTGTACGCCTGTTTGCAGTCTTTAGCCTAGAGGACTGTCAGATGGAGGAAAATCCACATCACCTGATAGTGCTGACTGCTTTTATAATCCTGCCAAGACCCGGCCTGGAATGTGGGGAGTAGCCATCCATGCAGCACTTTGGCTACTCCAAGTAAGAGCCGTCCTGGATCAGCTTTACAGCCATACTAAACAGCTGAAGTCTCAGACTGCAATCTGCAATAATGACACTTCAGGAAAAATAAAACAGCTCTTACTTCACAGAGGCCAGGAACCTCAGTGACACCTACCGACCATCAATGATGGCCCCTTGCTCCTTCCTACACCCTGTATGTTTCGCGGCACTGTATATAATGTCCATCCACATACATGTATGCCTTTAAGGTCTCATGCACACGACCATATTTTCAGCCCGCATCCAGTCTCCATCATTTAAATGTGACCCACTAATAAATCTGTGTGCTATCTGCATTTGTTTGGCCGTGCCACAAATCATAGAACATGTCCTATTCTTGTCCATTTTACAAACAAGAATAGGCATTTCTACAATGGGGTCCCACGAAAAGTGCAGGATGCACATGGACTAGATCTGTGATCTGTGGACTGCAAAACAGATATGGTCGTGTGAAGGAGGCCTAACAGTAGGGCTGGGAGAAGAGATTGGATTGAGAATTTGGCAGGCTGGGGGGACGCCATTAAAATTTTCGCCTCAAGCAGCAGAATGGCTAGAATTAGCCTTGTCCTGCACCATTCCTTCATCTTTCTGTCAGTTTGGTGATATTTCACTGTCCATGTGATTCTACGCCAGGTTCACATTTACCATTGATTTAGGAATTGTCAACTGATCGCCTAGCAACCACTATGTTACTTTCTTTTATATATCACACTTATTATTACAGTTTTTGTAATGTGCATTATGTAGTAGGTGTATCTTATTCAATACATATTATATGTATATTTACATTTAATTTTTCAATTGATTCATACACATTTCAGTAGTTATATAATGCATTTCATTGAGTTAATAAAGCCTGAGGAAGGTCGATAATCACCGCTGAAATTAGTAGTTTGTCTTTTTTATGTAATTTTATTTACTATGTTATTAAAAACTCCTTTTGGAAGAAGTCCATTTGCAACATTTTATCTTGACTTTTCTCCTTCCTGGTTCAAGTTTATTTCTGCCCTCCATCAGGAAAAGCACTGCAGCCTGATCTCCCTCATCCTAGAGAGTTTCTGCATTTACCAGGTGTGGTGATCGGGATTGAACAACACAATTAGGTTAGGGGCTGGTCCTGGCATTGGAGATCACACTAGGGAATTGTCCCCTGTCTTTTGTTTTTCCTATTACTTCAAGCACTTTAGCAGCTTTATCACTACTGGGGGCAGTGTAGGGGATTATCACTACTGGTGGTACTGCGGGGGGCATCATTATTATTGAGTACAACACGGAGGACATCACTTCTAATGGGGACATTCTCAGGGAATATTATTACAGTAGGGGTCACTATTAATAATGAAAGTACTCAAAAGGAGTGTGAGAAATATATTGATGTAAAACGCAGACTTCGCCAAGCTGAAATCTCCTATTCCCTTTTGTATCCTGCTAAATGGAGAGTTGTGTATAAGGAGAAAATAAGAAAATAAGTGGTTAGAATCTTTGGTTCTATAATGCTGTGAAGAAATATGTGAGGTTTTGGGGGGGGCTTTCACGTTAAGTTATTAGGGTGTTAAGATCCTACCACATGGGGGAGGGGGGATGGAGGGGTGGTAACAGCGGAATCTTTAAAAAAATAAATTAATATATATATATATATATATATATATATATTATACTTTGAATTTAATAATAAAGTTTAATTATTAAGGTATTGTCATGGAATGTAAGAGTCTTGGGAGATAAGCTAAATAATTTTGCTGTATTTAGGATAATTGGTGGATATCTCCCAGCGATAATATGTTTACTGGAGACTGATATGCTCAAGGATAGGTTGAGTCTGTTTAAGAGAAAAAGGATATCTCATCAGTACCATTCTATCTACAGTGGGTACAGTAGAGGGGTAAGCGTTCTCATCCACAGGGACATATTATGCTCGTAGGACTCATATAAGGTGGACACGGAGGGCAGATATGTCTTTCTGTATGGGCGCTTTGAAAACAGAAGGTGTGTGATAGCAGCGGTTTATGTTCCTCCACCCTACTCGCACCATGTATTGCTAAGACTGGAAGAGTTTCTCCAGGACAAAATTAATTGTCCATTGATCTTAATGGGGGACTTTAACTGTACCATGGATGAGGGTTTGGATAGACTAACAAAGAACAATAGAGGGATAAGATCAGGGAGCACTCCATTAAAAAGTTCAAGATTTCGATTGGTGGGATATATGGAGTACCCATAATCCGTCAATAAAGCAATTCTCTTGCTATAGTAAAACTTTTGACTCCTTTTCTAGGATTGATTTGGTATTTGGGAATAAGGCAACTGTAGTCTCATATGGGCCAAGGGGTATCTCAGACCATTCCCCAGTTTATTAAGGGTATGTTTTGGTGAGGCAAAGGGCCAGATATTTCAGAGGCCCTATTCTGTCAACTCTGCATGGCTTGATTTAATGGGGCGTGATGACAAATTCGGTGAAGATTTAAAATTCTTTTTCAATGTTAACCAGGGCTCAGCTGAGGTTAATATGGTCTGGGATATGGCTAAGGCCTATGTGAGAGGATTACTGAACAAGAGGATCATTCAGTTAAAGAGGGGTTTCAAAAAGAAGCAACAGGAGTTAGGCCTCTTGCACACGACTGTATGGCTTTTTCAGTATTTTACGGTCTGCAAAAAAAATACTGATGACGTCCGTGTGCATTCCGTTTTTTGTGGAACGTAACATCTGGCCCCTGATAGAACAGTACTATCCTTGTCCGTTATGCAGACAATAGGACATGTTCTATCTTTGAACGGAACGGAAAAACGGGAATACGGAAACAAAAGGCATACGGAGTGCCTTCTGTTTTTTGCGGATCCATTGAAAGGAATGGTTCCGTATACTGTCCATATACGGAACGCAAAAAATCTGAACATAAATGGAAAAAAAAAGTTTGTGTGCAAGAGGCCTTAGGACTAATGCACACAAACATTTTCTGCGTTCCGTATACGGACCGTATTTCTATTCCGTATACGGTTCGTATACGGAACCATTCATTTCAATGGGTCCACAAAAGATGCGGACAGCACTCTGTGTGCTGTCCGCAACCGTTGCTTTGTTGCTTCATTCCATGACCCCTTCAAAAATTATGAGACATGTCCTATTCTTGTCCGTTTTGTGGACTAGAATAGGCTTCTCTATAATGGGCCTCCTGTTCCGTTCTGCAAATTGCGAAAGGCACACGGGCGGCATCCGTTTTTTGTGGATCCGCAATTTGCAGACCGCAAAAATCGGCATGGTCATGTGCATGGGCCCATAATGTCAACTTTGTTGAATAAGGAGCAAAGTATGATTAATTTGAGAACGGAGGAGGCTCCAAGCATCTAACAACTATAATAATTATTTCAGGGAAAAAGCACAGAACAGGGACCTATTTATTAAAACCAGAAATTACTGGGAGGGTGGGAGACCAGAGAAACATCTGGCTATGATTGTTAAAAATATGGCTATGGTGGTAAAGATCCCTATGATTTCTGACAAAGAGGGTATAATTCGCTATGAGCCTGATAAGATTCTGGCGGTTTTTAGGGAATATTATGAATAACTGTAATCATCACAAATACAATTGGACCACACTGATTTATATGGTTTCCTAGAAGATATTATTTTTCCAAAACTTATCCCCGCTCAGCAAATTGAGTTAGATCAGCCTATTTTTAATCAAGGAGGTGTTAGATGCACTCATTGAATTTCCACTCTGTAATGCCCCGGACGGACTTCCCGCAGAACTATACAGAAGAGATAAAGAGCTTTGGGTGCAAAGATTATTGGAGGTTTTCTCATACGTAAAACAAGTGGGCTGTCTGCCTACTTTGATGAGTGAGGCTATGATTGTTTTAATCCCTAAGTCGGGTAAGGACGGTACAGATATGGGTTCCTATCGGCCAATATCTTTAATAAATACTGTTTGTAAAGTTTTGGCTAGGATCCTTGCAAGGAGATTGAGGATGGTGATCAAAAGTTTAGTGCATGAAGATAAAAAAACGGCTTTATCCCGGAAAGATCAACATGTCTCAATCTGTTTAGGGTCTTTGCCAATATACAATGGACAATGAATGAGGATGACCCCTACTCCATTCTGTCACTAGATGCGTCAAAGGCTTTTGACAGCTTGGAATGGGGGTTTCTTTGGGAAATATTAGGGAGTTTTGGGTTAGGTTCGGAATTTATAGGTTGGATGAAGATTTTATATAGAGATCCTGCTGCAAGGGTATGTGTTAATGGACAGCTCTCTCGGATTCTTAGCCTAAAAAGGGGTATGAGACAGGCATGCCCTGTCTCCCCCCTACTCTTTGCCCTCGTTATTGAGCCCCTAGCTATTAAGGTTAGGCAGGATTCACAGCTTTGGGGGTTTGGAGTACGGGGGGCAGAGCACAAAATTTCACTATACGCAGACGATCTTCTTTTCTTCTTGGGCGATACTAATAAGGACTTGAGGTATGTTATGTCAATATTAGAAGAGTTTGGCAAGCATTTGGGCATAGTGATTAATTGGAGTAAACCAGTTTTATTACTGTTAAGTGATAGGGTGAGGGTAAATAAGAAGAATCTGAGAGTGCTGGGTTTTCGGGACAGCTTCAGATATCTGGGGGTTGAGATAGCGAAAGAGCCCTCTAGATTCAGTGAACTAAATTTGGTTCCGCTGTTAGGCAGGATCTAAGAGAGAATCAAGATCTGGAACAAGCTCCCTATAAGTAAAGCAGATAGGATAGCCCTGATTAAAATGGCTTTGCTACCCCAATTATTATAAAAAACAAAAAACAAAAACACAACCAAGGGTGTCAATTAGCCTGATATATATACACACGGTGGTGCGGCTACATAGAAAAAGACTCCCTAGTGTCCCACTGTAACTGGACAAGCTTTATACATACAAGAAAAAAACTAAGAACTGAGAGCTCTTAGACATCCAATGGTGAAAAAATAATAAGCTTTATTAAATACTCAATCAGTGAATCATAAAAATGCCATAAAAACAAGGAGAAATAGGGAGCACAGACGCCATCCCAGCTCTACAGTGTCCACATAAAAAAAATCACAATTGAATTAAACATTAATGAAGTTACATGTGAGTCCACAGTATAAGATCTGGCTAAACTGTTCAGATGATATGGGTAGTAACCAGAGGATAATCCGCACACACATACAGCCCGTGCACCAGGCGATGGTGTGATCTGACCGGACCTATATCCTACACTCCCCTAAAGAATTATTAGGAACACCTGTTCTATTTCTCATTAATGCAATTATCTAGTCAACCAATCACATGGCAGTTGCTTCAATGCATTTAGGGGGGTGGTCCTGGTCAAGACAATCTCCTGAACTCCAAACTGAATATCAGAATGGGAAAGAAAGGTGATTTAAGCAATTTTGAGCGTGGCATGGTTGTTGGTGCCAGACGGGCTGGTCTGAGTATTTCACAATCTGCTCAGTTACTGGGATTTTCACGCACAACCATTTCTAGGGTTTACAAAGAATGGTATGAAAAGGGAAAAACATCCAGTATGCGGCAGTCCTGTGGGCAAAAATGCCTTGTGGATGCTAGAGGTCAGAGGAGAATGGGCCGACTGATTCAAGCTGATAGAAGAGCAACGTTGACTGAAATAACCACTCGTTACAACCGAGGTATGCAACAAAGCATTTGTGAAGCTACAACACGCACAACCTTGAGGCGGATGGGCTACAACAGCAGAAGACCCCACCGGGTACCACTCATCTCCACTACAAATAGGAAAAAGAGGCTACAATTTGCACGAGCTCACCAAAATTGGACTGTTGAAGACTGGAAAAATGTTGCCTGGTCTGATGAGTCTCGATTTCTGTTGAGACATTCAAATGGTAGAGTCCGAATTTGGCGTAAACAGAATGAGAACATGTATCCATCCTCTGATGGCTACTTCCAGCAGGATAATGCACCATGTCACAAAGCTCGAATCATTTCAAATTGGTTTCTTGAACATGACAATGAGTTCACTGTACTAAAATGGCCCCCACAGTCACCAGATCTCAACCCAATAGAGCATCTTTGGGATGTGGTGGAACGGGAGCTTCGTGCCCTGGATGTGCATCCCTCAAATCTCCATCAACTGCAAGATGCTATCCTATCAATATGGGCCAACATTTCTAAAGAATGCTATCAGCACCTTGTTGAATCAATGCCACGCAGAATTAAGGCAGTTTTGAAGGCAAAAGGGGGGGGAACACCGTATTAGTATGGTGTTCCTAATAATTCTTTAGGTGAGTGTATATGTCTAATAGTAAGCCAAATCAAAAAAATGGAAGGTTGAAATAAAGGAGGACTCACCAAAATAAATGCGACCTGGATGTCTGGGATGGCGTTACCCCGACGCGCGTTTCCGCGTACCTTCGTCAGGGGGTAGTGCCATCACTGTGGGACTAACTATTTATCAGCCCATTGGCCAATCATGTCCGCATGCTCAATTCCATCCAGCTGAACATACATTGGCGCACAGTACGCGGCTGTCCGGGTCCCGTGTACATGTTCCCCCTTCCTTATATGTGCCTGCCGAATCCCTGCTGATTTAACCCTACGCATGCCGCTTGCTATGTTTCCTCCATTAGCATCTGTTAAGTTTATTTTCAATCAAACGCAAAAAGTTCTATTTCCATGTTTAAGCCTCAGGGGACCAGTGTATCCATGTTAAAAATCCATCTCGTTTCTGATCTGGACATCTCCTTAAGATAATCTCCACCTCTCTTGAGAAATACCTGGAGGGTGACATCATACCCAGGGGATTAAGGGTACAGAAAACACTGTCCGGCGATATGGAGAACATAGAGATTATGAGAAAATGGGAAAAAAATGTTTCATGATTTCTCTAGGAGAGCTGTCATGTTTATTATTTTAAAAGAAGACAGAGACTCACGAACTTAAACAAAGAAATATGAGATCTTTTTGAAAAATTGAGACCCTGGAAGGATCATCCAGGTATCAAACCGCTAGTGGAGAGCATTAAAAGAAGAATGCTAATAAAGGAGGAAGAGATCAAAGAAAAGAAGATGAGGAAATTCTATATGGATGCTATCCCAATTAATGCCAACTTTAATGAAGAGAGTACAAATAATATGGAAAATACTAATGCATTTGACACATTAGATGAGTATGTAGCAGAAAAGGATAACAGTCTGGATATAAATTAATCTATCCTCACAACTCATAGTGAGAACAGTGCCATAATCACTAATAGGAACCTTAACACCATGCCCCCCACATCACCAGTAGTGACAATTAATCATCCGAACATCTTAACCCAAAATCGTTATAGCCCATTGGAACAAATAAATGATAGGGACACGGATCCAATAATGGAGAGAAGTACAGAAGGAGGGGCAGCAATAAAAGAACAAGTAGATATTGAGGAGGAAAGCAATGGCACCAAGTTAGATACTAAACAGCAACCGAAAAGAAGATCAACCATTAATATTCCTAAAAAAAACCTGTAAAAAAGGATTTTTTTCAGCCACAAAAACATGGAAGCAAAAAAGAGGATGTAGGGGAGGGAAACTTACCAAAAAGAAGAAAAAACAAAAAGTAAATAATCATGAGGCAGAGGAGGATTCAGCCCAAAATATCTACAACATCAGTTGCCCCCACCACGCTTTTCAATAAATTTGAAGCCTTTGTGAGCATTAGAAAATTCATGCGGAAGCTGGCCTTAAAAAAGTACTTTATAAAAAAAGAAAGCAAAATAAATAAAAATAGACAAAATCAGGTAAGGGAAGTAGGAGAGACTAATGTCAATATAGACTCTTTCATTCACACTGACCTTAAACCTAAATCAAAATATAACCCCCTACAAGAAAACTCGTCTCCATTTAATACTTTTATGAACCAAACATCTAGGGAAATTAGGAAATTCAAACTACCAAAAAATCCACAGTACATGAGCAATATATCGCAAGAGGAGAAGAAGGCCATCATTTCTATGCAGCAAAATAAGAATGTCATTATCCGCCCAGCTGACAAGGGAGGAGGCATTGTTGTTTTGGATGAAGAGCAATATCATAATGAAGCCATGAATATATTGAATGACAAGAGAACATACCTACGGTTGAAGCAAGATCCCACAGAATTAGTATTAAGGCTGGTTACAGCCTGTATTTGTGGGCGGGGCTGCTGACCATTTATTCTTACGCGACCTCACCCTGTGGACGGTCGCTTCAGGCTTGCTTCCTCGGTCCGTCCCGTCACTTCCGGTTCGCGGCGCATCACTTCCGGGTAAGTCTCGGCAGGCTTCCTCAGCTGGGGGCAGCGCTCGTCCGGCACCCAGCCGGGCCCGGCCAGTCTTCCTCTCCCCTTCAGCTCCGGGGGGAGCCTCCTCATATCAGGTATGTTCCGATTGTCCGCGGTTAGGGTTCGGCGGGTCCGGCTCCACGGCGCTTCAGGGGGTGGTTCTTTCCTGCCAGGCTCAGCCTGCGTTGCAAGTGTCTAAGCCCCCTCCATCACTAGTTTACGTTCACCTCGTTTCATCATGCAGCGACCCGAACTGTCTGTAAGGTGAGTAGCAGTCTGCATAATGTCCTGACCACCTGAACCAATGGCCGGTCACGCTGACACTTCAGCCACAGCAAAGCTGCCGATACTGACTGGTTTACATCCAGCATGTTATTTCTGTCAAAAATTCTAACACTAAAAATACTGTAGTACTAATGTGCTGGACATTATATGGGTTGGCCATTTCTCAGGCTACACCATCTTCATTAGAGGTTGGGTTGACTCTTTTCACCCCCCCCCCCTCCGATCAGCTGGGTGAAGGGGTCGCTGAGTCCCAACTGATCAGCAGGGATCCCAGGAGATTGACCTCACCGATCTAACATGAGAACAGGCCATCAATTTTCAAAACCTACTCACATTTGCTAGCGGCTAAAAAGCTTGTTTCTTCGATGTCCCCATAAGCATGCATGCTCGTCATGCTTACTTCAACGTGGAGTGGGGAAAAGGCTATGCCAGACCGTTTCCGACGGCGGTCTGGCTCCCAAGGGGAAAAAAAGGCAACATGCCCAATCCTCCTTTCCACTGACATTCATGGTCACGGGCCCCCATACGCATTAGATGGTCAGCCTGTGTAATATGTATGGAGCACAAGTCAAGTTTAGTCTAATGTGTATGTAATTATTAACCATAACTTTCATGATCATGTTTTTGATTATGGTTCTTTCCATGTAGCGAAACTGCTGATTGCTACCCTGAGTTGTTTCTGACTGTGTAAGTGCACCTCGGATACTATACAAGGGAATGTGAATGTCCATGCTTATGTTCTAATACGTTACACGTGACCTATTTATACTCCAGAGTCAGCAGCTGCCTGGAGATGTGTAATGTCTGAAGCAACAGAGCAAGTGACTTACTTATAAACATGAGCATACACAGCCAGCGTGTGCCTATGGGCCTAAAAAATGGTGCATCACATGCTCAGCCCTGCAAGGAGAACTGAGGAGACTGGAAGGGGTGCAGCGCTGACTTGAGCACTTCTTCCCCTTGTTATTGCGATGGGTTGTATGATTTGTGTGCTACCAGCAGGCATGTGCTTTACACCACGTTTTATACGGCCGTGTTATGCCGCCTCTTATGCACATGTCTGTGACACCCGCTATGCCGCCTCCGGCACATGTGCATCACACTGTAAGTCTACCGCCCCCTGTGCATTTGTTTATGGCGCAGTGGTGCGGTGCCGCCCTCCTGTGCACACGTGCCTGGCGGCTTTGCCTGCCGCCCTCCCGGGCGCATGCGTGTGGCACCACTGTAGTGCCGTCCTCTCATGCATGCCGTCCTCTCATGCTCAGGTTTTGGCACATACTGTTCCACGCCGCCCTCCTGTGCACATGCGTGTGGCACCGCCGCGTTACACCGGGGTGCTGATTTTGCTTGTTGTCTATACTTGGGTGCTGATAAGTTTTTTTTTTTTTTTTCTCAAACATGAACAGGACAATGTCTGACTAGTGTCAGTATTCTCAGGGTGCCTTCGCATGCGGCGGATGTTGTTGCAGAGAATTCCGCAACTGAAGTTAAGTTTATTCATTTGAATAGGGCTGGAGTTTTCTGAGGCAGGGTCCGCGGCGTGTGAAGACACCCTTACATATCAGGGATCAGTAAGCGTGGTAGACGGCAGTCACATCAGCCGATTTTTTTTTTTACAGTACCTCTGTCAGCTTTAGTCGCTGCCTCTGTCATCCTGGATCGCCCAGGCCCACGCTGCCTCTGTCATCCTGGATCGCCCAGGCCCGTTTTGCCTCTGTCATCCTGGATCGCCCAGGCCTGTTTTGCCTCTGTCACCCTGGATCGCCCAGGCCCGTTCAGCCTCTGTCACCCTGGATCGCCCAGGCCCGTTCAGCCTCTGTCACCCTGGATCGCCCAGGCCCGTTCAGCCTCTGTCACCCTGGATCGCCCAGGCCCGTTCAGCCTCTGTCACCCTGGATCGCCCAGGCCCGTTCAGCCTCTGTCATCCTGGATCGCCCAGGCCCGTTCAGCCTCTGTCATCCTGGATCGCCCAGGCCCGTTCAGCCTCTGTCATCCTGGATCGCCCAGGCCCGTTCAGCCTCTGTCATCCTGGATCGCCCAGGCCCGTTTTGCCTCTGTCACCCTGGATCGCCCAGGCCCGTTCTGCCTCTGTCATCTTTCCTTGCTCCCCGTCCACTCTCCTAAAAGCGGTGTTTATTAAAATAATAAAATCTAATTGGTACAAGTAGTTCTTCAGTACGCCGGACCTGGGGATATCTTCAACTGTAATTAGGTATAATCGCATGTATTGTTTTCTATTTTTATTTATTTTTCAGTACATTCTGCCGGGAAGCCATGGTTGGCATCAGTTGGCGGGCACGGGGCTGGCCGGTATGTTTTTCCATTCCGGTGGGAGTGGGCTGGTCCTGCCTCTGCTAGAGGGGGGGTTCAAGTGTGGAGACAGTGGGGTGGGAGCGTATGCCAGAGCTTCTATTCCTGGGTACAGAAAACGAGATAAAAAAGAAAAAAAAAGGGGCTTCATGAGTGCAGCGGGGAGACCGGACACCGGTGTGATCTGTAGGGTGCTGCCTTGCGGACTCTGCTGCGGGGTCAGGGACTGCTGCTCTGATTCCCGTCACCTATACTACCACTAGCCCAGGTTAAGTTTAAGTTGGGACCTCCAGTGGACCCCTATACTCACAGTGCCAATCAAGTGCTGCACAATCGCTCTATGCCTTCTCGACTGGGGCCAGAAACTGCACCCTCCACTGCTGCTACTAGATGCAACACAAGTTATCCCCTCTAGTGTAGCTAACTCCATGAATGTTGTCTTAGTTGTGGGGTTTTGTTGCTATGCTATTTTCCGGTTCCTAATGTACCATTTTGGGCATCTTTTCTTAATACAGACACGGCTGCGGCACTGTCTGATATTCAGTCCTCCCGATCAGCCAAGTAGCTGCTCATCAGCTTCCCGAATTCTTCAGGTATTGTGCATACGTCTTCTGTCTGTCTTCCCTGCTTCTTGACATACTCTCACGTCATCTGAGGTCCCCTTGCTCGCCCGGTCTCTGTCATCCTGGTTCGCCCAGGCTCGCTCTGCCTCTGCCATCCAGGATCATCCAGGCTCACACTGCCTCGGTCGTCCTGGATCGCCCAGGCTCGCTCTGCCTCTGTCTTCCTGGATCGCCCAGGTTCTCTCTGTCTCGGTTATCCTGGATGGCCCAGGCTCTCTCTGTCTCTATCATCCTGGTTCACCCAGGCTCGCTCTACCCCTGTCATCCAGGATCGCCCTGGCTCGTTCTGTCGTACTGGATCACCCAGGCTCGCTCTGCGCCTGTCGTCCTGGACTGCCCAGGCTTGCTCTGTCTCTGTCATCCTGGATCACCCAGGCTCGCCCTGCTCCGGTCATCCTGGTTCGCCCAGGCTCGCTCTGCTCCCGTCATCCTGGTTCACCCAGGCTCGCTCTGCTCCCGTCATCCTGGTTCGCCCAGGCTCGCTCTGCTCCCGTCATCCTGGTTCGCCCAGGCTCGCTCTGCTCCCGTCATCCTGGATCGCCCAGGCTCGCTCTGCTCCCGTCATCCTGGATCGCCCAGGCTTGCACTGTTACTGTTCCTGGATCGCCCAGGCCCGCTCTGTTCCTGTCATCCTGGATCGCCCAGGCTCGCTCTACCTCAGTCATCCTGGTTCGCCCAGGCCCGCGTTGCCTCTCTCATCCTAGATCACCCAGGCCTACGTGGCCTCTCTCATCCTGGATCCCCCAAGCCTGCTCTTCCACTGTCATCCTGGACCGTCACTTTACTAAATACCCAGTGCCTTCCCGAAGCACTCAGGTCATTTAACAGCCCAGCTCCTGCCTGAATCACTCAGTCCCTTGATACCTCCCGTGTCGTTCGGTTCAATTAACTATTTCCCTCCTACAGCGTGGGTAGTCTTTTTGCCCACTTATTCAGGCCTACCCCGCACTGGCTTTGGGCACAGTTCAGCCAGATGGATCATGGAGGGTGATAGGCATCCCTCCCGACTCTACGCCAATGTACACCTCAGCCCCTGCCACAAGTATTAAGGCTGGTTACAGCCTGTATTTGTGGGCGGGGCTGCTGACTATTTATTCTCACGCGACCTCACCCTGTGGACGGTCGCTTCAGGCCCCACCCTCCCGACCCTTCTTTCTTTCATCCCACTCTCTTGGGTGGCCCACTTTTTCAGGCCTACCCCGCACTGGCTTTGGGCACAGTTCAGCCAGATGGATCATGGAGGGTGATAGGCATCCCTCCCGACTCTACGCCAATGTACACCTCAGCCCCTGCCACAATTTAAAAAACAGCTTAAAGAACTTGTTCAGAAAGGAAGGGCACTAGGTATTCTACAAAAGAAAGAAGCTGCTTTTATACATATACAACAATCGAAAATTGCGGAGTTTTATTATAATCCCAAAATTTATAAAGATCCCAAAAATCCACCGGGTAGACCCATTGTGTCTGGGGTAGATTGCTTTACGAGTGCACTATCCAGATACGTGGATCAATTTTTACAGCCATATGCACAAGCACTCCCCGCATATATCAAGGATACGAAAAATATCCTAGAGATATTGAATAATGTAACATGGAAGGACACCTACATAATGGGCACATTAGACGTCAAATCTCTGTATACCATAATTGAAAATCGGAAAGGATGTGAAGCAACTGAATTCTTCCTAACCGCCAAAGGCGAAATGACAAAGGAACAAATTCAATATTTGGGGGAATGTATTATGTTTTAATAGGAAAATGAGCGAGCACTCATACACTTGGCAACCAAATTGACATGTGCAGAAAATATTTATTAAATCCCCATAAAATACAAGTAATAAAATTTATAACAACAATGTAGCAATAATATACAACATTACAGTCACATATATTGTGGTAGATATGATCGATACTATATTCGATAAAAATATATTCGATAGAAATATGGAATAAAATGAATGGTAGAAAATTCAATGTTGAAATATTCGATAGAATATTCGATACCACCCAATAGTGTTGATAAATTCAATAATATATATCACACCAAAAAACTTCAAGTATATGCTGTTATTTGGGAAAGAGGGGGTATTATCTTCTAGCGCTCTATCCCAATTTGGGAAACTGAATGTCACTGAAAATGTTGTAGGTGTATTCACTGGGAGCGCAATATGTTCATAAAGTGTCCACAGGAATCCTGATAATATGAAAAGTCTCTTATAGCATATCCTTTTAAGGTCGATATGAGCTTTGAATCGAATAAAACTTTAAATCGATATTTGGCTTACCGTCTAGCGTCTGTTGTCTCCCTATTGCTTCAATGGAGCTTTAAATATTTGCCGGCTTATTCAGTCGCTCCATACAGCAAGCTGGTTTAAATTTTGCGGGAGTTCCAAAGATCGCGGGAGTTGCCACTCTGTTCCGCAATTTCCTTTGGTACAGCTTTCGACGATAAGAATAGTTAATCCTTTACTGTAGAAATTTTCTTCTGTATGGCCATACAGTATTATCGGAGGCTTTTCAATGCAGGTACATCACTTGTTTCACCATACGCGTTACGGGTAGATTCACTCTCCCTTCCTCAGTGGTCCTGGACCACGATCTTTGGAACTCCCGCAAAATTTAAACCAGCTTGCTGTATGGAGCGACTGAATAAGCCGGCAAATATTTAAAGCTCCATTGAAGCAATAGGGAGACAACAGATGCTAGACGGTAAGCCAAATATCGATTTAAAGTTTTATTCGATTCAAAGCTCATATCGACCTTAAAAGGATATGCTATAAGAGACTTTTCATATTATCAGAATTCCTGTGGACACTTTATGAACATATTGCGCTCCCAGTGAATACACCTACAACATTTTCAGTGACATTCAGTTTCCCAAATTGGGATAGAGCGCTAGAAGATAATACCCTCTCTTTCCCAAATAACAGCATATACTTGAAGTTTTTTGGTGTGATATATATAATTGAATTTATCAACACTATTGAGTGGTTTTGAATATTCTATCGAATATTTCAACATTGAATTTTCTACCATTCAATTTATTCAATATTTCTATCGAATATATTTTTATCGAATATAGTATCGATCATATCTACCACAATATATGTGACTGTAATGTTGTATATTATTGCTACATTGTTCTTATAAATTCTATTACTTGTATTTTATGGGGATTTAATAAATATTTTCTGCACATGTCAATTTGGTTGCCAAGTGTATGAGTGCTCGCTCATTTTCCTATTACAAACCGGATTCCAAAAAAGTTGGGACACTATACAAATCGTGAATAAAAACTGAATGCAAATATGTGGAGGTGCCAACTTCTAATATTTTATTCAGAATAGAACATAAATCACGGAACAAAAGTTTAAACTGAGAAAATGTACCATTTTAAGGGAAAAATATGTTGAATCAGAATTTCATGGTGTCAACAAATCCCCAAAAAGTTGGGACAAGGCCATTTTTACCACTGTGTGGCATCTCCCCTTCTTCTTACAACACTCAACAGACGTCTGGGGACCGAGGAGACCAGTTTCTCAAGTTTAGAAATAGGAATGCTCTCCCATTCTTGTCTAATACGGGCCTCTAACTGTTCAATCGTCTTGGGCCTTCTTTGTTGCACCTTCCTCTTTATGATGCGCCAAATGTTCTCTATAGGTGAAAGATCTGGACTGCAGACTGGCCATTTCAGTACCCGGATCCTTCTCCTACGCAGCCATGATGTTGTGATTGATGCAGAATGTGGTCTGGCATTATCTTGTTGAAAAATGCAGGGTCTTCCCTGAAAGAGATGACGTCTGGATGGGAGCATATGTTGTTCTAGAACCTGAATATATTTTTCTGCATTGATGGTGCCTTTCCAGACATGCAAGCTGCCCATGCCACACGCACTCATGCAACCCCATACCATCAGAGATGCAGGCTTTAGAACTGAGCGTTGATAACAACTTGGGTTGTCCTTGTCCTCTTTGGTCCGGATGACATGGCGTCCCAGATTTCCAAAAAGAACTTCGAATCGTGATTAGTCTGACCACAGAACAGTCTTCCATTTTGTCACACTCCATTTTAAATGATCCCTGGCCCAGTGAAAACGCCTGAGCTTGTGGATCTTGCTTAGAAATGGCTTCTTCTTTGCACTGTAGAGTTTCAGCTGGCAACGGCGGATGGCACGGTGGATTGTGTTCACTGACAATGGTTTCTGGAAGTATTCCTGAGCCCATTCTGTGATTTCCTTTACAGTAGCATTCCTGTTTGTGGTGCAGTGTCGTTTAAGGGCCCGGAGATCACGGGCATCCAGTATGGTTTTACGGCCTTGACCCTTACGCACAGAGATTGTTCCAGATTCTCTTAATCTTCGGATGATGTTATGCACAGTTGATGATGATAGATGCAAAGTCTTTGCAATTTTTTGCTGGGTAACACCTTTCTGATATTGCTCCACTATCTTTCTGCACAACATTGTGGGAATTAGTGATCCTCTACCCATCTTGGCTTCTGAGAGACACTGCCACTCTGAGAAGCTCTTTTCATACCCAATCATGTTGCCAATTGACCTAATTAGTGTTGGTCTTCCAGCTCTTCGTTATGCTCAAATTTACTTTTTCCAGCCTCTTATTGCTACTTGTCCCAACTTTTGTGGGATTTGTTGACACCGTGAAAATTGGAATCAACGTATTTTTCCTTTAAAATGATACATTTACTCGGATTAAATGTTTGATCTGTCATCTACGTTCTATTACAAATAAAATATTGACATTTGCCATCTCCACATCATTGCATTCAGTTTTTATTCACAAGTTGTTTAGTGTCCCAACTTTTTTGGAATCTGGTTTGTACTACATTTGCCTTTAAAGAGAGGGTGGGGTGATTCCCTCTATATGAGCTTGCAGCACCATACCTTAACTACTTGCTAGGGAGCCACCACAACCTACCACTATTTTTTAATGTATTATGTTTATTTTGGAAAAAACTATTTTATATATGATGGGAATTTTTACCTCCAGACATGGGGGACCGCGATGGGGACGAGGTTTGCATCGGGGTTCGCTAATCTGTATGTCGAACCTCGTCCTGTGGCATCGCTTTATCGATGACATAATTTTTATTTGGGAAGGGGGGGAAGATACATTACGGGAATTTTTTAATGATCTTAATAAAAAAGAATTTTATCTAGAATTCACTCCGACATATAGTTAGACAAAATTAACTTTTTGGACTTGACAATATTTATTGAAGATGGCAAAATTTGCACTAAAACATACAACAAACCCACTGATGTGAATAGCTTCATCTCCATTGAGAGCTGCCACCTGCCTCGGTGGCTAGAAAACGTACCGAGGAGTCAGGAGGAACTGCACAAGAAAAGAACACTGTGAAGAAGAAGCAAAATGTATGCAGAATAGGTTTGAACTAAAAGGATATGACCAGGGAAAATTAATAAGATGCAGAACAGAGATAGGACATCTAGATAGACATAGACTTCTGGAGGACGGGAAAAGAAAAAAGAAGTATCCAGAGTAAGAAGAAATGTGGATTACCCCACCAATAATTATGTCGTATAACAGCCAGGTCTCCAAATTCAAGAAAATAATTAATAGGTATTGGGAAGTCCTAAAAAGAGATAAAATAATAGGAGACCTTATCCCAATGGCCCCAAGATTCATCTACCATAGAGCCAGAAATATCGGAAATACCATAGCACCAACTAGTAAATGCATTGGCATGAACAAAATAAATAGGAATGATATAAATAATAAAAAAGACGGTAGAATAGACGGCAAATTAAAAGGCTTTTTTCCTTGTAAAAAATGTCCGAGATGTAAAAAATCACAAAAAATTAAAAAAACAAACACAGGTGAAAAACACGGAAGGGACATATGTACATGACATAAGAGATTTTATTTCGTGTAACAGTTCAGGCGTAATATATGCGAATACCTGTCCCTGTGAAAAAATTTATATTGATCGAACGAAGAGATTCCTCAAAAAGAGGATAGGAGAACATATATATAACATCGAGAGAAAATATGAGGGGCACCCTTTATCGCGACATTATAGGGACAAACGCTTGGGAAATTCGCAGGATCAACTTTTTGTGGGATAGAGATTGTCCGAAAAAACAGTAGAGGTGGGGATTATCTTAAGGAGATGTCCAGATCAGAAACAAAATGGATTTTTAACATGGATACACTGGTCCCCTCAGGCTTAAACATGGAAATAGAACTTTTCGCGTTTGATTGAAAATAAACTTAACAGATGCTAATGGAGGAAACATAGCAAGCGGCATGTGTAGGGTTAAATCAGCAGGGATTCGGCAGGCACATATAAGGAAGGGGGAACATGTAGGATTAGCCATCCATCTTTCCTGACGAAGGATAGTGAATCTATCCGAAACGCGTAGAGAGGTCTTGTGGTACCTGTGACTCTCCGTAGTCATAGTAGTGACGTCACTCTCGCTCCATGCGAGGGTTTCAAGAGCCGCGCGACACCGGCCGGGGCGCGACTCTGTGTTCGATTAGCACCCGACCTGTGCCTGCAGGATCCAGGAATCACCCACCGCACCCTGTGTTGTATGAAGCCCATCCACAAGGTAACGCACAGTTTACTGAGTTTGTGGAGTGCTTTTGTACTAGGAGGTGGGGATACTAGGTCTTGCGATTTATACTAGTTAGAGCGCAGTATCATTGATTTTATAATTTTCTTTGTATTACAGTGCGGCAGTTGTGTTGCGGTTCTGCCGCGATACTGCTGCTTTGTAGTGAGGAGGAAGATATAGCGCTTCTGGGATATTTATTAAGCTTGTATATAACCGATTGTGGCATAAATGGGAAACCTTTTTTAATGAGAGTGTTTAATGAAAGTGAAATGGGAAAATTGGCATTTTTTTTTCTCTCTCCCCCCTGCAAAAAAAAAAGAAAAAATCAAAAAAAGAAAGTACTCTAGGAGAGAATTATAATAGAAGGGACTTTTGAAAGCACTATTAGTATGAGGGGACTATCTGAATGGTACTGTTATTTTATAACTAAGGTGTCTGTGTGGCAAACTTTACAGAGACGAGATGTTGCTAAAAAAATCATGGTGTTCTGTTCCTAATGGAGAACATGGGGAAATAGACCATCTACAATAGAGGAGACCTCACTGGATGTAATAAGTATGTAATGCTGTAATTTTGAGTAGCGCAAATTGTAATGCCTATCCAAATATACCATTAGCATTGGTGGGCACCAACATATTTCCCATTTACCACATAATAAGTGGGTCTATCTGTTTAAAATGCCAGGGCAGAATTTCAGCCAAAGTTCAGCCCTGGGAATTATTATTTATGCTCTGTATGATATCATAGTATTGCTCTTGTCTGAACACACAATCCGCACGCAGCACTCGACAAAGCGCTAAAACATATTTTATTACACCCTGTTAAAATTATTAATAACACAACATATGTAATCCCGAAAGATGGCTACATGTTTTGGGTCAATATTTGCTGTTGTGCTTGTATGTTCCTATATGGTGGATATTTAAGGATATGCTCCCACATGGTGTAAATGTGATCGATTTCATGCCATGAATTTTGCATGCAACAAATCCACAACAATGCACTATGGCAGAAAAATGATGAGATTTAAAAAAAATATCATCCTAACTTTGCTGAGAATGTCCACATCGCAAACTTTACATAACTCCATAACATGCCAATTTTTGCTGCTGACATCTGCCACAGATTTCATTTTTACAAAGCAGAGAATGAAGTGAATGAAAGAAAATCTGCAGTGGACCCACAGCTTGGGAACAAAGCCTTAGAGTGCATGGCTATGCTATGAATAAGGACCATTTGCTTAATTTGAAATTTCTGTATTCCTGGAAAACATTGATTGAATATTATGGAATAAAAGTTGTTGTTTTAAACATTTTGACAAATGCTGAATGTTTCACACAAGATTTGCTATCCATAGCTGACATGGGTTCACCCATGGTCTGACATTTGGAACATAAGCTGATCAAGTCTCTCTTCTTTGTTTGGTATTGATGCACTCTAGGACACCATTATTTCAACATTGTGTGGTAGCAATTATATGGTATATGGATGAATATTTACACACCATATAGCGGTATCATTTTAGCTCTCTTTCTTTTTCTTTCATTTGTTGATTTGTTGTAAGAGCATATTAGGCATATGTGTTCATGGTATTTCCTTTTTCTACTTTCCAAATGTTAACATTAATTGCAGTCATGCCGTTACAGACCTGTGTCTTTAAGTCAGAGAAGGATTACGCCTCTATGTTCCAATGCTGGAAAAATGAGAAATAAAAATATATACACTAAATGTAGCTGCCTGTTCATTTGTATTATCTGCACATACAAATAATCTGTACGGGTAAAATTTCTGCATGACCAAACACAGTCATTTGAATTCTGATTGTTTCATAAATGCTAAGGATTTTCTTAAGAATTTTGCATCTGTCTTTGTCCCACTGCCGAGATCCACCTGTTCATCTAGAAATAATAATTCAGCCATAAGAACGCTTAAAGCTGAATTTACACTTCAGTAATTGTTCCAGATCCATTCTCCTGCCTCAATGACTACAGCAGTCAAAAGGCAATGTATGTGTTTGATAAAAAAAAAGAATATGAAACAAAAAAAATATAGCTATTAAAACCAAAGGAAGCTGGTAAAAATTGCTAAATTGTTATGATCTTAATAGTGTACATTTTAGATTGACAGAAACAGGCAATTAAAGTTTCAGGAGGGTAATTAAAGATTAAAGCTACACCGCCATACATGGTCATATAGATTGTACAGAGTGTTTTTATTCTGGCCCATAAACTTGTCTCCTACAGCATGCGAATCATCAGCCATTTAGATGAAGTTACTGATTCTTGAAAGATAAGACAGCTGTCCTTAACAGGGTCCACTGATTCAGTATTTTAATCCAGACTTCAGCACACTCAACTGCTATGTAATAAAACTTCAGAAAATAAGCTGTACTATGTATTTCTTTATATGGAATAAATATTGAAATTAGGAGCAAAAGGTAAGTATATGATGCTGTAAGGAATAAGAACATACACTGTTGCTAGCAGAGTTTGGGAGGTAGCGAACATCTGAAAATATGATTTACTAAGAGCTCTTGTTTGGGCAAATTAAATTATATAAACTTTCTAGTTATTTGGACCAATGTGTTTGTAAGATGGCTCTATGGCACTTACTAGTGTATTCTTTGGCAAAACTCAGAGCAATTTTCCATATTTCGCGAGGTACAGTATGCCTCCTTGTTTGCCAAGTCTTTTGTGTTGTCCATAGTGAAGTCCTGTTCATAAAGTGGCTGCAGATGGAGGATTATAAGACCAGGACAATCACCTCTATGACACATCACTCTGCCTCCATCATTCAAATACACTACATCTGCCACCTACACTTGCACTATTAGGAGTTTACTGCAGGTATAGTGTATTTGAATGGTGGAGACAGAGTAATGCGTCTAGTCACATGACCCTCCATCACCAGATAAATATCTCGGCAAAAGAAGACTTTTCCAATTTTTTTATACAAAGTTGGCATTTGACCGAGATATTTCTCTCACCCAGCATGGGTATATGTAAAATGACACCCCAAAACACATTGCCCAACTTCTCCTGAGTACGGCGATACCAGATGTGTGACACTTTTTTGCAGCCTAGGTGGGCAAAGGGGCCCACATTCCAAAGAGCACCTTTAGGAGATCGCCACGCCATAGTATATGTATTTCGCCATAGTGATGTGCACCTACATACAGGTTGTGCTGACTCAATCCCCCACATTTTTTCTTTGTAGTATATATTGGAGGCGTGGCGATCTTCTTGGAGTCATGCACACCTGACCAGTCAATCTGTCCTGGAGGCTGGTTTTAAAGTCAGTATAAAACTGAGTCTGCTTATATAGAACCTACCAGTAGCCATTTGGCTCCAGGAGAAGTATATGGTGGGCTCAGCGTGCATGTTGGCACTTGCATCCCTGGATCCGATGAAAGCTGTAATGGCACCGGATGGAGTTAAAAGCAGAGTGTGCTTGGCGTGCATGCTGACCTGCATTCCCTGGACTTTGTGTGGCTGTCATGGCCCATGAACAGGTAGGAACTAGTGTTAGGGACCACTCAATAGAGGCGACCTTGACGTGGTGAGTGGCTTATTACGCTTTGGCTAAAATGTACACCAATGCCTCATCCAGCATGGAGGCAGGGCATAATGCTGGATGCAGAGTGCTATCACATTTGTATTTTCCGTTTGTATATTCTCATTGATATTTGATTATGTGTAAAAGGAGGAAAAGCAGATGTCAAAATAAGGGCTCCCACCTATAGGGCAGGAGAGAGCTGGGGTTGGAGAAGTGGGTATGCCAGAGCTGATTAATAGTTTGTGTTTACTGTAAAATAACCTGAAGGAGATTGCAGGCAAGAACAGCAATAATATGCATTTTGTCCCCCCCAACCAAACCCCATATCAGCCACAGCCCCTGTTTTAGGCTACTTTCACACTACCGTTCAGAGCGGGTCCGTCTGATGTCTGCACAGACGGATCCGCTCCTATAATGCAGACGTTTGGATCCGTTCAGAATGGATCCGTCTGCATTATAGTTTAAAAAAAAATTTAAGTGTGAAAGTAGCCTGAACGGATCCGTCCAGACTTTACATTGAAAGTCAATGGGGGACGGATCCGTTTGAAGATTGAGCCATATTGTGTCATCTTCAAACGGATCCGTCCCCATTGACTTACATTGTAAGTCTGGACGGATCCGCTTGCCTCCGCACGGCCAGGCGGACACCCGAACGCTGCAAGCAGCGTTCAGGTGTCCGCTTGCTGAGCAGAGCGGAGGCTGAACGCTGCCAGACTGATGCATTCTGAGCGGATCCGCGTCCACTCAGAATGCATTAGGGCTGGACGGATGCGTTCGGGGCCGCTTGTGAGCCCCTATAAACGGAGCTCACAAGCGGACACCCGAACGCTAGTGTGAAAGTAGCCTAAAGGTGCATTAAAGGAGCCACATGGCCATTAACAATAAATAAATTACTTTAGCAAAGTTCCCTAATTGAATTTTTAAAAACTTTGCTAATTTCTAGTTACCATGTTCAAGTCCCCTAGGGGTACTTAAACTAAGTGTAGGAAAAGTTGATAAATGTTTTTAAAAATATAAATAGATAAAAATTATAATCATCCTCTTTCCTCATTTTAAAAGTTAAAAAAAATTATTGGTATTGTCACAACCCAAAATGCCTAAACAATTAAAATATAAAAAGTATTTATTCCGTACGTAAAGTAAAATAAGTGGTAGATGAAATAATTTTTTTTTGTTCGTGGTCTGTAACCATGGAGACACATAGGTCTGTAAAGGATTTATTTTTGTAGCATATAAAAAAAAGGCTGCTGCTTTATGATTTTAAGTTTAGTGGTAGGACGGCTCACCCTCTATAATCACAGATAGGTGCTGAGGTCTATATTGAATCACCCCTTCAAAGTAAATTAATAATGTATATAGAAATAGACCGGCACTCGAACATATGGGTTCACGTGAGAGACTAAGCAAATAAAGTGCAATTTATTACAATTAACACATAAAAACATACGTAGACATAAAAATGGGATAAACAAATTCCTAGATAGGATTATGAATACGCTATCTGATCAATAGAGTCCGCAATAACGTAGGTCAGGCATGCTCAACCTGCGGCCCTCCAGCTGTTGCAAAACTACAACTCCCAGCATGCCCGAGCAGCCTACAGCTATCAGCCTACAGCAGGGCATTGTGGGAGTTGTAGTTTTACAACAGCAAGAGGGCCACAGGTTGAGCATGCCTGACGTAGGTGATTGAATGATATCAAAAGTCCCGCTATATAGATAAGTCCCGCTGAATGGGTAAGTCCCAGTATACTGGTAAATCCTATTTGATATAGTTTGTGGCAATCAATCTTATAATACAACTTGTTGAGTACTCACTGTTTAGTAGTGCGCTTGCTTGTGGCGTCCCACGTATCAAGGCGCTTACCTCAGGTATAGATGGCAAGATGTGGTTGCTTGCTGATAGCATAGATTGGAGCTCCGATGGATCACTCCTATTCTCGCGAGACGAGCTTTTACCTTTTATTTCGTATAATATGTAATACAGGCTCAAGAAATCGCAAGTTGAAAAATCGCAAGCTGTAATTTGCAATAAATCTTCGATCTTTTTTTCACTGAACTCGAAGTTTACCTTCCTTTCAGATATTGCCGATATCAAATTCGATCACATGTAAATCTTTATTCATACTTTCAAGATGATATTTTCATCGGTGTCTTTCAACAGTGCATGGCCATGCTTGAAGTTTCAGACTCTTTATGAATAAACTGAAGATCCCAGATGCGTTTCGAAATAGATCCCTATTTCTTCCTCAGTGGGTTTATTCATGTTAGAGAGTCCAAGTTCTTATATACCTGTCTGTTGATTGCTAGGGCAGATCCCATCAAATTTGGGAAATGCATAAAACATGGATGCACACGGAGTACCTTCCGTTCTTTTTGAGGAACCATTGAAATGAATGGTTCCGCATACAGACCGCAAACGGAAACCGCAAAAACGGAACGGAAACGGAAATAAAATATGTTTGTGTGCAAGAGGTTTAACGCTGACTGCAAATGTCTTCCATGTGAACAGTATTATTTGAATAATATTTTCTTCATTTTTAGCTGATCTGGCTTTACTTAAATCTATACATGTTTTTTCTGAAAATCTATTCTGTAAGTCACAGCTCTTGTAGTTATATTTAGTACAGTAGGTCTTGCATTCAATTACACTTGCATTCAAAAAACTTAAATATGTGAAGGAACACTAGACCTAGAAATACATGATCAAAAATAAGTAGAAGAAAAATGTATTTTGAGTCTGCATGATCTTCTGCGATTCCTGAAAGAAAGTAACAAAAATCTTGCATATAATGCAAACAATAGTATCCTCGTGATCCCTTATATTTTTAGCTGACATAGATGGAGATCGAGTTTAGCCAAGGCGTTTGACTGAGAATATCACAGACATGGTAGTGGTGGATGCTCCATCTGCAGATATGGTGTATGTTGTGAGTAGTAGAGGCAATAACTGATCTCTGAGACATATGTAAACTGTATAACAATTCATGATATATATACCTGGTTGGATTGCAGAATAGAAATGATGAAAGGGGGAAGTTTCTGAAATGTTGATAATTTAGCATCCCTGTGTTTAATCACTGTAAAATGGGGTTATTTATACATGGAACAGAAAGCATGCAATGTTTTCTCTAATGCGTAATGTTCCAATGATGTCAATAGAGATATATCAGGATAGAGATGTGGCGCAAAAAACATCGGCCAGGACACTCACAAGAAGAAGAATAATGTTCTTCTTCTTTATTGAGTTTTTCTCACATGGAAAATGTAGATTACGTTGGTGAAGGATGTTTTTGAAGGTTAATCACTGTTTTCCTTGAGTTTTTCCTTAGTTACGGCTGTTTTGAATCCTACATTATAATATAGGATAATGTAGGATTCAAAACAGGCAAAACTAAGGGGAAAACTCAAGGAAAACAGTGGATTAACCTTCAAAAACATCCTTCACCGAAGTCATCTACCTTGTCCATGTGAGAAAAACTCAATAAAGAAAAAGAACCTTATTATTCTTCATGTGAGTGTCCTGGCCAGTGTTTTTTGCACCACATCACTATCCTGATATATCTCTACTACATTGCCTTTGGAGAAGACCAGGCATCTCCTCCAGAAGTTTTGGATACTACGGCAGCATAAACCGATAAGTGGACATACGAGTTCGATAAACCTACAGTAGAGTTGTGCCCAAATTTTTTAGTTCTATCAACCAGTCTTACTTAACTGGATTATACTACCCTATGGTGCGCTTTCTTTGTGCTATCCCAGCCACAATACACCTACACGTATAAACCAATGATGTCAATGTCACCTTGCTACAACCGGTCTCCCTAAAACTTCTGTCTTAGAATACAAACCCCAAACAATTTACAATTATCTATTGATCATGCACATTTTACACAATTTTATTGTAGTTTTTACTCAGATTTCTGCACAGTCTTGTTCAGTCTTCCATTTTTGGAAGTCACCCAATGCATGGCTGTATACAACAAAGCTGCAGTATATCGCTCTAACTAATAGAAATGATATCATTAGGGGATGACCAAGCGGTGCGGTAATGTTGCAATTAGGAACTGCAGCATCTCATTTTCTAATAGAAATGAACGGGAAAATAGGTTTTCTGAAACAGACCTGACATTTGTTGTGATGACATCACCTGATTGACCACGCATAAGACATGTCCTGCTGCTTGTGGCTTCTGACTGCATGCGATAAAGAGTTGAGAAGCTGCTTGCGGTATATGTTGTACCCCAGGCAGGGCCATCTTTAACACAGGGCAAAAGGGGCGGCTGCCCCGGACCCAGTTGCTCTTGATGGGCCCAAGGCAGCTGCCTCTTGAGCCCCGCTGTCCAGTGGTGAAGCGTGGGGGGGGGGGGGGGCAGTTGCCACGGGTGCAAAATTCCAGGGCTGCTAGTAGGGCCGCACCGACAAATTAGGCAAAGTGAAGTGATGGCCCCAGGCGCCGCGGCCCTTGTGACAAGTGGGGGGAGGCGGCAGGGAACAGGGAGATGAGCGCTTTCATTGTATAACTACAGCCTTTATGGGGGGTATTTTCTCTGTAACTGGGGCTATTATGTCAGTCCCAGTTACAGGAGAAATCAAAAGTGAAAAAAAAAGTGAAGTTAAATGTCCCCCAGAGGTCTTGTATAACCTTATGGAGGATGCAAAGTGTAAAAAAAAATAAAAAATAAAAAATAAAAAATAAAAAATTTAAAAAAGGTTTCACATTTAGAAAAATTCCCCTATTAAGTAATAAAATAAAATGTTAAAAATAGAAAAAATAAAATAAAATAGACATATTTGTTATTGCAGCTGGCTCTATAAATATATCATATGATCCACCCCGTCCGATAAACACCATAAAAAATAAAATTAAAACGCAATTTTTTCACCTTACATCACAAAAAGTGTAACACCAAGTGATCAAAAAGGCATATATCCCACAAAACGGTACCAATAAAACCGTCACCTCATGCCTCAAAAAATGAGCCTCTACATAAGAAAATTGCTCAAAAAGAAACTAAAACACTATAGCTCTCAGAACATGGAGACTTTAAAACATCATGTTTTTGTTTCAAAAATACTATTATTGTGTTAAAGTCAAATAAATAAAAAAAAGTACCGTATATGCCGGCGTATAAGACGACTGGGCGTATAAGACGACCCCCAACTTTTACACTGAAAATATAGTGTTTGGGATATACTCGCCGTATAAGACTACTCCCTGCCAGGCTTCCTGCTCTGCTACATTGCTGCAAGCACCCTGTACACACACAGCTCTGCTACATTGCTGCAAGCACCCTGTACACACACAGCTCTGCTACATTGCTGCAAGCATCCTGTACACACAAAGCTCTGCTACATTGCTGCAAGCACCCTGTACACACACACACACACAGCTCTGCTACATTGCTGCAAGCACCCTGTACACACACAGCTCTGCTACATTGCTGCAAGCACCCTGTACACACACAGCTCTGCTACATTGCTGCAAGCACCCTGTACACACACAGCTCTGCTACATTGCTGCAAGCACCCTGTACACACACAGCTCTGCTACATTGCTGCAAGCACACTGTACACACACAGCTCTGCTACATGCAATACTATACCACCCCCCCCGGACAGACTTGTCAGGAGACAGGGAGCCGCAGAGCAGGAAGCCTGGCAGGGACTCGGTGACAGTCTGTGACTCATTCGATTCTTTTAACTAATAAACTCAGACGATTCTCTTAGTCCCCGCGACTCCTCCCCCTGTGCTGTGAGTCAGTGCTGGACTGCTGGCTGCCTCTGATTGGTTGGACGGCAGGGAGGGGCGGGGCTAGCTTCCACTGTCAGCTCCTATTACACTGCCTGCTGCCGCCCGGCCTGCTACTGAGGTTGTGAGTACAGAGAGGGAGAGGGAGAGGATCGCATAGGAATATTACTATTACAGTGAGCGGGGCCCGGTGTTATGTTATTCTGGGGCGGGCCCCCATCCCGGCCGGGCCCTCGGACCATGTCCGAAGTGCCTGACCGGTTAGTCCGCCCCTGGCCCGGCCTCTCTCTGTTGATAATTTGGGCGTCCTGGCACTGCAGCGTCCGCCATACCCGGCGTATATGACGACCCCCCACTCTAGAAAATATTTTCTAGGGCTCAAAAGTCGTCTTATACGCCGGTATATACGGTATACATATTAGGTATCACCGGGTCCATAACAACCAGCTCTATAAAAATATCACATGACCTAACCCCTCAGGTGAACAGAAACAGTGACAAAAAAAGGATTTTTTTGTCACCTTACATCACAAAAATGGCAACATCAAGCGATAAAAAGGTGTATGCCCCCCAAAATAGTACCAATCAAAACATCACCTCATCCTGCAAAAAATGAGACCTACCTAAGACAATCGGTCAAAAAGTAAAAAAAAACTATGACTCTCAGACAATGGAGAAATATGATTTGTTTTGCTTCAAAACTGATATTATTTTGTGAAATAAATAAAAAAGTTGACATATTAGGTATTGCCACATACGTAGCAACCTGCTCTATAAAAATATCACATGACCTAACCCCTTAGCTGAACATCATAAAAAAATAAAAACAGTGCCAAAATAACAGTTTTTTGTCACCTAACATCACATAAAGTGCAACACCAAGCGATCAAAAAGCCGCATGCCCCCCAAAATAGTACCAATAAAACCGTAACCTCATCTCACAAAAAATTAGAAACTAACTAAGACAATTGGTCAAAAAATTTAAAAGCTATTGCTCTCAGACTATGGAGACACTAAAACATCCTTTTTTGGTTTCAAAAATGCTATTTGTGTAAAACTTAAATAAATAGGAAAAAGTATACATATTAGGTACTGCCACATCCGTAACGATCTGCTCTATTAAAATAACCTAACCCCTCAGGTGAACTCAGTAAAAATAAATAAATAAAAACTGTGCTAAAACAACCAATTTTTTGGTCACCTTGTGCCATAAAGTGCAATAATGAATGATCACAAAATCATATGTACCCAAAAATGGTACCAATAAAAACGTCAACTCTTCCTGCAAAAAAACAAGCCCCAAAAATATGGCGTTCAGAAAATGGAGACACAAAAACATATATTTTTTTAAATGCTTTATTAGGTAAAACTGAAACAAACAAAGAAATTAGACATATTTGATATCATTGTGTCGTAACAACCTGCTCTATAAAAATAGCACATTATCTACCCTGTCAGATGAATGTTGTAAAAAATAAAAACAGTGCCAAAACTGCCATTTTTGGTTACCTTGCCTCACAAAAAACTTAATATAGAGCAATTTAAAATCATATGTATGCCAAAATAGTACCAATAAAACAGGCAACTTATCCCCTAGTTTCCAAAATGGGGTCACTTTTTGGGAGTTTCTACTGTAAGGGTGCATCAGGGAGGCTTCAAATGGGATCTAAAAACAAGTTCAGCAAAATCTGCCTTCCAAAAACCATATGGCACTCCTTTTCTTCTGCGCCCTGCAGTGTGCCCTTACATCAGTTTATGACCATATGTGGGGTGTTTATGTAAACCGCAGAATCAGGGTAATAAATATTAAGTTTTGTTTGGCTGTTAACCCTCGATGTGTTCAAGAAAATGGATTACAATGGAAAATCTGCCAAAAAAGTCAAATTTAAAAATGTAATCTCCATTTTCCTTTAATTCTTGTGGAGCACCTAAAGGGTTAACAACGTTTGTAAAATAAGTTGTGAGTAACTTGAGGGGTGTAGCTTCTACAATAGGGTCATTTATGGTGGAAACTATGTAAGGCTACATGCACACGACCGTGTGGCCCCCCCGTGGCCGTATTGCGGCCCAGATACAGCGGGTCTGCAGTACACGGGCACCGGCCATGTGTATTCCGCATCACGGATCGCGGACCCATTCACTTGAACGGGTCCGCAATCACCGAGATGTGGAACAGAGGCACGGATCAGAACCCCACAGAAGCACTATGGAGTGTTTCCGTGGTGTTTCTGGTCGTGCCTCCGCACAGCATAAAAGTAGCACACGCACTACTTTTTTGCCGTGCGGACCGTCGGATGTGGATCGCGGACCCCATTCAAGTGAATGGGTCCGCGATCTGCATGCGGCTGCACCGCGGTCTGTGCCCGTGCTGTGGACCGCAAATTGCAGTCCACAATGTACGGGCACAAACCGTGGTGCAGCCACATGCGGATTGCGGACCCATTCACTTGAATGGGGTCAGCGATCCGCATCCGACGGTCCGCACAGCAAAAAAGTAGCCTACATACACACGTAGCCCTAATGTTCATGTGCATGTAGCCTAAGCCCCACAAAGTGACTTCAGAACTGAACTGGTCCTTAAAAGGTGGGTTTTGGAAATTTTCTTAAAAATTTCAAAAATGGCTTCAAAAATTCTAAACCTTCTAACGTCCTAAATAAATAAATAAATTACATTACCAATATGATTCCCACATAAAGTAGATATATGCGGAATGTTAATTAATGAATATTTTATGAGGCATCACTGTCTGTCTTAAAAGCAGAGAGATTGAAATTCAGAAAACAGTGAATTTTCGCAAATTTTCTGTATCTTTTTGATTTTTTTTTTATAAATAAAGGTAATACATATTGAACCATTAACATGAAGTACAATGTGTCACGAGAAAATAATCTCTGAATGGCTTGGATAAGTAACATCGTTCCAAAGTTGTTACCACATAAAGTGACACATGTCAGATTTGCAAAGTGGTTAAGTGGCCAGTCTGGAAGTGGTTAAATATTAGATCAGTAAATCTACCCAAATGTATGAAGATATAATAAAGCTCACAAACCACTTTTATATGTATTTTAAATTACATAAAATAATCTAATCTTTTCTATTTACAGTATTTTACTCATTGCAGATGCCCTATACTTAAAGGGGTTGGCCAATCTCATACATTGGGAGCATATTGCCACCTCTAGGACCCTTACCTATCTCTAAAACTGAGCCCACAGAGAAAAGGAGAATGGAACATGCATGCCCTCATTGCATTTTTATGGGACTGCCGAAAATAACCGCACAGTGTGCCATTGCTCCATTCATTTCTATGGGGCTGATTCTAATAGTCAAGCTAGTGCTCAGCTATTTTTGGCAGTCCCATAGAAATGAATGCATACTGTAATGTTGTGGGCTCCTATGACCAGTTTGAAGAAAGGCAGGGACACAACAAAGTCTCTTCAACACGGTTTATTGCTTGTTTCAGCAAACTAAGGGTCCATTCACACGTCCGTTGTTTCTTTCCTGATCTGTTCCGTTTTTTGCGGACCAGATCTGGACCCATTCATTTTCAATGGGTCCTGAAAAAAAAACGGACAGCTCAATGTCTGATTTTTTTTCAGGCCCCATTGAAAATGAATGGGTCCAGATCTGGTCCAGATCTGTTCCGCAAAAAACGGAACAGATCAGGAAAGAAACAACGGACGTGTGAATGGACCCTAACAGTTCAGTTACAGCCGGATCGCAGCTGGGACAGGTAATCAGTCCACAGGCCAGTGTTTCTCCACACATGCCTTGCAGGGTGTGATCTGCAGCCTCTCACTCAAGAGAGACACCCTGCTTCCTGCTGTTCACTTTTAAAACACAATTGTTGACATGAGCCACGTATAAACCCCAGAGTGGATTGTGGGGAGTAAGCACCCACCCAGCTCTTTGCTTACTCTCAGTAAAAGCCAGGCCCAGATTAGCTGATACCAGCTATAATAGGTAGCAACAGTATCCACTATTATCTTAGTGGACACTCTAGCTAGTGGCTTCAACTCCACCAAGGCGGGGTACCTTGGTGGCACGTCTCAGGTGCATCCCCTCTAATATGCTTCCTCCACCATTCTCGGAGGCACATACCTGTCTTCGTATATGAGGCCTGTCACTGTCTCACATCTCCCCCCCCTCCCCCCTGTTCAAACCTGTGGGGGTGAACATTTGCACCAAAACATGATGCTTGTTACAGGGCATCAGCATTATCCTGTAGTTTTCTCTCTCGATGTTCCACCGAGAAATTAAAATTCTGCAAGGAGAGAAACCACCTAGTGACCCGAGCATTTCTCTCCTTGGAATTTCTCATCCAAACCAACGGTGAATGGTCCATCACCAGGCAACAATGTCGCCCAGCAGGTAGTACCGTAAGGATTCCAAGGCCCACTTGATGGCTAGGCATGTCTTCTACACTATAGTTATTTTCTGCTGGGGTAAGCTTTCTGCTCAAATAAGTGATGGAATGTTCTTCTCCGTTCACTTTTTGAGATAGAAATGCTCCTAGCCCTACTTCAGAAGCTCTATCACACTATTACGGGGAGTAGGCTCCTGCTCCCATGTCTCTTTGGCAATGTCCAGCAGGCCTTTGGGATGTCTGCCATATAACAGTTTGAACGGTCAAAACCCCGTTGAGGACTGGGGTACCTCTCGGATAGCGAACATTAAATATGGCAGCAACATATACCAGTCCTTCCCATCTTGCGATACTACCCTTTTTAACATACTCTTTAGGGTTTTATTAAACATTTCCACAAGCCCATCTGTTTGGGGATGGTATACTGATGTGCATAACTGCTTGATTTGAAGCAGCTTGCACAACTCCTTTGTCACTTTGGACATAAAAGGAGCACCTTGATCTGTAAGGATGTCTTTGGGCAACCCAATGAGGCATAACATGGCAAATAGTTCCCTGGCAATAAGTTTGGCTGAGGTATGGCGGACAGGTATGGCCTCTGGATACCGAGTCACATAGTCCAACACTACTATGTGTTGGTGGCCCCGGGCCGACATTACCATGGGCCCCACAAGATCCATAGCGATCCGTTCAAAAGATACCTTTATAATGGGAACAGGTACCAGTGGACTAAAGAAATTCGCTGTGGGAGCAACTCTGTGCACAACTCACAAAACCTCCTAACCTCTTCATAGACAGTAGGCCAAAAGAACCGCTGGAGTATACACAAAAGTGTTTTTTTGACTCCAAGATGACCTCCCATTACATGAGTGTGAGCCAAGTCTAATACTGCCCGGCGGTAGGGCTGTGGTACTAATAGCTGCTCCACTACCTCCTGTCGGACCTTGTTGACGCGGTACATTAAGTCCATGAAACAGCCATATGGGGAAACACCGCTTCTGCACCCGGATGTTGGGCTACTCCATTGATTACAGTGACTCTCTCTCTGGCCAGGACCAGGGAAGGGGTCCTGGAGTTGGGCTGTTCCGAATGTGTCCTGGGACACCTCCAGCTCTGGGATAGATGTGGCCTCTGGTGCCTCACTGGCCAATACCTCTGGGGGAAACCTATTGGGGTTACACTCTTGCCCTATGATGGAGACCCCTACAGCCTGGAACCGGGGTCTTTCTCCACAAGAGGTTGCACACCGTTCTTCCATAAGGACCAGAACAGGGGTAAGTCTCTTCCCAAAATAGCCCTGTTACGGAAGATTCTTTACCACTCCCACCACATGCTGTACCTCCCTGCCTGGCGTGGCCACCACAACCATCACCGTCGGATTCTCTCGGACATCACCATGGATACAGATAGAGACTTTTTGTTCAGAGGGATTTTTCTGAGAAACCAGTGACCCGTGCACTAGGGTCACTAGACTCCCAAAGTCTAACAGAGCGTTAATCCGGTACCTGTTAATGGACATCTGGTGCTTGGAAGGTTCACCAATGCTCAGCAAGGTGTCTGCGGTACACACAGGCCTGGTGTAGAATGAAGACTGCTGAGCAAACCCGCAGTCCATGGGTTCAGTGGTCAAGGGGCAGTTAGCAGCCTTATGTCCAGACCCCTGGCACCGCCAGCATCGGATTAATGTGTCCTCACAAGTAGGGATGAGCGAACCCGAACTGTATAGTTCGGGTTCGTACCGAATTTTGGGGTGTCCGTGACACGGACCCGAACCCGAACATTTTCGTAAAAGTCCGGGTTCGGGTTCGGTGTTCGGCACTTTCTTGGCGCTTTTTGAAAGGCTGCAAAGCAGCCAATCAACAAGCGTCATACTACTTGGCCAAAGAGGCCATCACAGCCATGCCTACTTTTGGCATGGCTGTGATTGGCCAGTGCACCATGTGACCCAGCCTCTATTTAAGCTGGAGTCACGTAGCGCCGCACATCACTCTGCTATGATCAGTATAGAGAGAGGTTGCAGCTGCGACGTTAGGGCGAGATTAGGCAGATTAACTCCTCCAAAAGACTTCATTCTGTGATCGATCTGCAGCTGTGGATCATTGAAGTGCTATTATTGACTTGCTCACGTTTTTGAGGCTGCCCAGAGCGTTTTTAGATCACTTTTTTTTCTGGGGTGATCGGCGGCCATTTTGTGACTTGTGGTGCGCCAGCACGAGCTATCACCAAGTGTATTTAACCATCGATAGTGTGGTTATTTTGTGCTATATCCTACATCAGCTGCAGGCTGAGCCTGTGTCTCCGAAGTGCATTTAACCATCAACAGTCTGGTTATTTTTTGACCATATACTACATTAGCTGCAGGCTGAGCCTGTGTCAAAGAAGTGCATTTAACCATCAACAGTCTGGTTATTTTTTGGCCATATATTACATCAGGGGCAAGGTGAGCCTGTCACCCAGCGCCTAAAAAATAGACCTGACATTTCTATTCAACCAAATCTGCACAGTTTTAGCTGGTCAAGTTATTTGTAGTGACCGTAAAAGCAGACTTTTTGTTCTGGGTTGAAAAAGCATTCCCAAATTTGCCATTCTGAAAATAACTAGTTTGTGGTATTTGAGGCCTACTTGAAATCTATCCCAAAAAGAAAATCTTACATTGAAGGTATTGATAGTGTGATTCAGAAAAACCTAAGACACACGCTAGCGTGCTGATAGAAGTGTCATTCTGTGATTAAACCTATAACTGTCACACAGCGCAAAAAAAAACAGGTCTCACATCTCTATTCAACCAAATCTGCACAGTTTCAGCTGGTCAAGTTATTTGTAGTGACCGTAAAAGCAGACTTTTTGTTCTGGGTTGAAAAAGCATTCCCAAATTTGCCATTCTGAAAATAACTAGTTAGTGGTATTTGAGGCCTACTTGAAATCTATCCCAAAAAGAAAATCTTACATTGAAGGTATTGATAGTGTGATTCAGAAAAACCTAAGACACACGCTAGCGTGCTGATAGAAGTGTCATTCTGTGATTAAACCTATAACTGTCACACAGCGCAAAAAAAAAACAGGTCTCACATCTCTATTCAACCAAATCTGCACAGTTTTAGCTGGTCAAGTTATTTGTAGTGACCGTAAAAGCAGACTTTTTGTTCTGGGATGAAAAAGCATTCCCAAATTTGCCATTCTCAAAATTACTAGTTTGTGGTATTTGAGGCCTACTTGAAATCTATCCCAAAAAGAAAATCTTACATTGAAGGTATTGATAGTGTGATTCAGAAAAACCTAAGACACACGCTAGCGTGCTGATAGAAGTGTCATTCTGTGATTAAACCTATAACTGTCGCACAGCGCAAAAAAAAAACAGGTCTCACGTCTCTATTCAACCAAATCTGCACAGTTTCAGCTGGTCAAGTTATTTGTAGTGACCGTAAAAGCAGACTTTTTGTTCTGGGTTGAAAAAGCATTCCCAAATTTGCCATTCTGAAAATAACTAGTTTGTGGTATTTAAGGCCTACTTGAAATCTATCCCAAAAAGAAAATCTTACATTGAAGGTATTGATAGTGTGATTCAGAAAAACCTAAGACACACGCTAGCGTGCTGATAGAAGTGTCATTCTGTGATTAAACCTATAACTGTCACACAGCGCAAAAAAAAAACAGGTCTCACATCTTTATTCAACCAAATCTGCACAGTTTCAGCTGGTCAAGTTATTTGTAGTGACCGTAAAAGCAGACTTTTTGTTCTGGGTTGAAAAAGCATTCCCAAATTTGCCATTCTCAAAATTACTAGTTTGTGGTATTTGAGGCCTACTTGAAATCTATCCCAAAAAGAAAATCTTACATTGAAGGTATTGATAGTGTGATTCAGAAAAACCTAAGACACACGCTAGCGTGCTGATAGAAGTGTCATTCTGTGATTAAACCTATAACTGTCACACAGCGCAAAAAAAAACAGGTCTCACATCTCTATTCAACCAAGTCTGCACAGTTTTAGCTGGTCAAGTTATTTGTAGTGACCGTAAAAGCAGACTTTTTGTTCTGGGTTGAAAAAGCATTCCCAAATTTGCCATTCTGAAAATAACTAGTTTGTGGTATTTGAGGCCTACTTGAAATCTATCCCAAAAAGAAAATCTTACATTGAAGGTATTGATAGTGTGATTCAGAAAAACCTAAGACACACGCTAGCGTGCTGATAGAAGTGTCATTCTGTGATTAAACCTATAACTGTCACACAGCGCAAAAAAAAAACAGGTCTCACATCTCTATTTAACCAAATCTGCACAGTTTTAGCTGGTCAAGTTATTTGTAGTGACCGTAAAAGCAGACTTTTTGTTCTGGGTTGAAAAAGCATTCCCAAATTTGCCATTCTGAAAATAACTAGTTTGTGGTATTTGAGGCCTACTTGAAATCTATCCCAAAAAGAAAATCTTACATTGAAGGTATTGATAGTGTGATTCAGAAAAACCTAAGACACACGCTAGCGTGCTGATAGAAGTGTCATTCTGTGATTAAACCTATAACTGTCACACAGCGCAAAAAAAAAACAGGTCTCACATCTCTATTCAACCAAATCTGCAGAGTTTTAGCTGGTCAAGTTATTTGTAGTGACCGTAAAAGCAGACTTTTTGTTCTGGGTTGAAAAAGCATTCCCAAATTTGCCATTCTCAAAATTACTAGTTTGTGGTATTTGAGGCCTACTTGAAATCTATCCCAAAAAGAAAATCTTACATTGAAGGTATTGATAGAGTGATTCAGAAAAACCTAAGACACACGCTAGCGTGCTGATAGAAGTGTCATTCTGTGATTAAACCTATAACTGTCACACAGCGCAAAAAAAAAACAGGTCTCACATCTTTATTCAACCAAATCTGCACAGTTTCAGCTGGTCAAGTTATTTGTAGTGACCGTAAAAGCAGACTTTTTGTTCTGGGTTGAAAAAGCATTCCCAAATTTGCCATTCTGAAAATAACTAGTTTGTGGTATTTGAGGCCTACTTGAAATCTATCCCAAAAAGAAAATCTTACATTGAAGGTATTGATAGTGTGATTCAGAAAAACCTAAGACACACGCTAGCGTGCTGATAGAAGTGTCATTCTGTGATTAAACCTATAACTGTCACACAGCGCAAAAAAAAACAGGTCTCACATCTCTATTCAACCAAATCTGCACAGTTTTAGCTGGTCAAGTTATTTGTAGTGACCGTAAAAGCAGACTTTTTGTTCTGGGTTGAAAAAGCATTCCCAAATTTGCCATTCTGAAAATAACTAGTTTGTGGTATTTGAGGCCTACTTGAAATCTATCCCAAAAAGAAAATCTTACATTGAAGGTATTGATAGTGTGATTCAGAAAAACCTAAGACACACGCTAGCGTGCTGATAGAAGTGTCATTCTGTGATTAAACCTATAACTGTCACACAGCGCAAAAAAAAAACAGGTCTCACATCTCTATTCAACCAAATCTGCACAGTTTTAGCTGGTCAAGTTATTTGTAGTGACCGTAAAAGCAGACTTTTTGTTCTGGGTTGAAAAAGCATTCCCAAATTTGCCATTCTCAAAATTACTAGTTTGTGGTATTTGAGGCCTACTTGAAATCTATCCCAAAAAGAAAATCTTACATTGAAGGTATTGATAGTGTGATTCAGAAAAACCTAAGACACACGCTAGCGTGCTGATAGAAGTGTCATTCTGTGATTAAACCTATAACTGTCACACAGCGCAAAAAAAAACAGGTCTCACATCTCTATTCAACCAAATCTGCAGAGTTTTAGCTGGTCAAGTTATTTGTAGTGACCGTAAAAGCAGACTTTTTGTTCTGGGTTGAAAAAGCATTCCCAAATTTGCCATTCTCAAAATTACTAGTTTGTGGTATTTGAGGCCTACTTGAAATCTATCCCAAAAAGAAAATCTTACATTGAAGGTATTGATAGAGTGATTCAGAAAAACCTAAGACACACGCTAGCGTGCTGATAGAAGTGTCATTCTGTGATTAAACCTATAACTGTCACACAGCGCAAAAAAAAACAGATCTCACATCTCTATTCAACCAAATCTGCACAGTTTCAGCTGGTCAAGTTATTTGTAGTGACCGTAAAAGCAGACTTTTTGTTCTGGGTTGAAAAAGCATTCCCAAATTTGCCATTCTGAAAATAACTAGTTTGTGGTATTTGAGGCCTACTTGAAATCTATCCCAAAAAGAAAATCTTACATTGAAGGTATTGATAGTGTGATTCAGAAAAACCTAAGACACACGCTAGCGTGCTGATAGAAGTGTCATTCTGTGATTAAACCTATAACTGTCACACAGCGCAAAAAAAAAACAGGTCTCACATCTCTATTCAACCAAATCTGCACAGTTTTAGCTGGTCAAGTTATTTGTAGTGACCGTAAAAGCAGATTTTTTGTTCTGGGTTGAAAAAGCATTCCCAAATTTGCCATTCTGAAAATAACTAGTTTGTGGTATTTGAGGCCTACTTGAAATCTATCCCAAAAAGAAAATCTTACATTGAAGGTATTGATAGTGTGATTCAGAAAAACCTAAGACACACGCTAGCGTGCTGATAGAAGTGTCATTCTGTGATTAAACCTATAACTGTCGCACAGCGCAAAAAAAAACAGGTCTCACATCTCTATTCAACCAAATCTGCACAGTTTTAGCTGGTCAAGTTATTTGTAGTGACCGTAAAAGCAGACTTTTTGTTCTGGGTTGAAAAAGCATTCCCAAATTTGCCATTCTCAAAATTGTTGTGAACAGGAACAATGAGGAAAACATCTAATAAGGGACGCGGACATGGACATGGTCGTGGTGGTGTTAGTGTACCCTCTGGTGCTGGGAGAGGACGTGGCCGTTCTGCCACAGCCACACGTCCTAGTAAACCAACTACCTCAGGTCCCAGTAGCCAGCAGAATTTACAGCGATATTTGGTGGTGCCCAATGCCGTTCTAAGGATGGTAAGGCCTGAGCAGGTGCAGGCATTAGTCAATTGGGTGGCCGACAGTGGATCCAGCACGTTCACATTATCTCCCACCCAGTCTTCTGCAGAAAGCGCACAGATGGCGCATGAAAACCAAGCCAATCGGTCTGTCACATCACCCCCATGCATATCAGGGAAACTGTCTGAGCCTCAAGTTATGCAGCAGTCTCTTATGCTGTTTGAAGACTCTGCTGCCAGGGTTTCCCAAGGGCATCCACCTAGCCCTTCCCCAGGGGTGGAAGAGATAGAATGCACTAACGCACAACCACTTATTTTTCCTGATGATGAGGACATGGGAATACCACCTCAGCACGTCTCTGATGATGACGAAACACAGGTGCCAACTGCTGCGTCTTTCTGCAGTGTGCAGACTGAACAGGAGGTCAGGGGTCAAGACTGGATGGAAGACGATGCAGGGGACGATGAGGTCCTAGACCCCACATGGAATGAAGGTCGTGCCACTGACTTTCACAGTTCGGAGGAAGAGGCAGTGGTGAGACCGAGCCAACAGCGTAGCAAAAGAGGGAGCATTGGGCAAAATCAGAACACCCGCCGTCAAGAGACTTCGCCTGCTACTGACCGCCGCCATCTGGGACCGAGCACCCCAAAGGCAGCTTCAAGGAGTTCCCTGGCATGGCACTTCTTCAAACAATGTGCTGACGACAAGACCCGAGTGGTTTGCACGCTGTGCCATCAGAGCCTGAAGCGAGGCATTAACGTTCTGAACCTTAGCACAACCTGCATGACCAGGCACCTGCATGCAAAGCATGAACTGCAGTGGAGTAAACACCTTAAAAACAAGGAAGTCACTCAGGCTCCCCCTGCTGCCCCTTCTGCTGCTGCCGCCTCGGCCTCTTCTGCTGCTGCCTCGGCCTCTTCTGCTGCTGCTGCCGCCGCCTCGGCCTCTTCCTCTGCCTCTGGAGGAACGTTGGCACCTGCCGCCCAGCAAACATGGGATGTACCACCAACACCACCACCTGCGTCACCAAGCATCTCAACCATGTCACACGGCAGCGTTCAGCTCTCCATCTCACAAACATTTGAGAGAAAGCGTAAATTCCCACCTAGCCACCCTCGAACCCTGGCCCTGAATGCCAGCATTTCTAAACTGCTGGCCTATGAAATGCTGTCATTTAAGCTGGTGGACACACACAGCTTCAAACAGCTCATGTCACTTGCTGTCCCACAGTATGTTGTTCCCAGCCGCCACTACTTCTCCAAGAGAGCCGTGCCTTCCCTGCACAACCAAGTGTCCGATAAAATCAAGTGTGCACTGCGCAACGCCATCTGTGGCAAGGTCCACCTAACCACAGATACGTGGACCAGTAAGCACGGCCAGGGACGCTATATCTCCCTAACTGCACACTGGGTAAATGTAGTGGCGGCTGGGCCCCAGGCGGAGAGCTGTTTGGTGCACGTCCTTCCGCCGCCAAGGATCGCAGGGCAACATTCTTTGCCTCCTGTCTCCTCCTCCTCCTACTCAGCTTCTTCCTCCTCTTCTTCCACCTGCTCATCCAGTCAGCCACACACCTTCACCACCAAGGCCCCACACCGCACAGGAGTTGTGGCGGGGTATAGAACAACAGACCGATGAGTGGTTGCTGCCGGTGAGCCTCAAGCCCGGCCTGGTGGTGTGCGATAATGGGCGAAATCTCGTTGCAGCTCTGGGACTAGCCGGTTTGACACACGCATCCCTTGCCTGGCGCATGTGCTGAATTTGGTGGTGCAGAAGTTCATTCGCAACTACCCCGACATGTCAGAGCTGCTGCATAAAGTGCGGGCCGTCTGTTCGCGCTTCCGGCGTTCACACCCTGCCGCTGCTCGCCTGTCTGCGCTACAGCGTAACTTCGGCCTTCCCGCTCACCGCCTCATATGCGACGTGCCCACCAGGTGGAACTCCACCTTGCATATGCTGGACAGACTGTGCGAGCAGCAGCAGGCCATAGTGGAGTTTCAGCTGCAGCACGCACGGGTCAGTCGCACTGCGGATCAGACACACTTCACCACCAATGATTGGGCCTCCATGCGAGACCTGTGTGCCCTGTTGCGCTGTTTCGAGTACTCCACCAACATGGCCAGTGGCGATGACGCCGTTATCAGCGTTACAATACCACTTCTATGTCTCCTTGAGAAAACACTTAGGGCGATGATGGAAGAGGAGGTGGCCCAGGAGGAAGAGGGGTCATTTTTAGCACTTTCAGGCCAGTCTCTTCAAAGTGACTCAGAGGTAGGTTTTTTGCAACACCAGAGGCCAGGTACAAATGTGGCCAGACAGGGCCCACTACTGGAGGACGAGGAGGACGAGGATGAGGAGGAGGTGGAGGAGGATGAGGATGAAGCATGTTCACAGCGGGGTGGCACCCAAAGCAGCTCGGGCCCATCACTGGTGCGTGGCTGGGGGGAAACACAGGACGATGACGATACGCCTCCCACAGAGGACAGCTTGTCCTTACCTCTGGGCAGCCTGGCACACATGAGCGACTACATGCTGCAGTGCCTGGGCAACGACAGCAGAGTTGCCCACATTTTAACGTGTGCGGACTACTGGGTTGCCACCTTGCTGGATCCCCGATACAAAGACAATGTGCCCACCTTACTTCCTACACTGGAGCGTGATAGGAAGATGCGCGAGTACAAACGCACGTTGGTAGACGCGCTACTGAGAGCATTCCCAAATGTCACAGGGGAAAAAGTGGAAGCCCAAGGCGAAGGCAGAGGAGGAGCAAGAGGTCGCCAACGCAGCTGTGTCACGGCCAGCTCCTCTGAGGGCAGGGTTAGCATGGCAGAGATGTGGAAAAGTTTTGTCACTACGCCACAGCTAAGTGCACCACCACCTGATACGGAACGTGTTAGCAGGAGGCAACATTTCACTAACATGGTGGAACAATACCTGTGCACACCCCTCCACGTACTGACTGATGGTTCGGCCCCATTCAACTTCTGGGTCTCCAAATTGTCCACGTGGCCAGAGCTAGCCTTTTATGCCTTGGAGGTGCTGGCCTGCCCGGCGGCCAGCATTTTGTCTGAACGTGTATTCAGCACGGCAGGGGGCGTCATTACAGACAAACGCAGCCGCCTGTCTACAGCCAATGTGGACAAGCTGACGTTCATAAAAATGAACCAGGCATGGATCCCACAGGACCTGTCCATCCCTTGTGCAGATTAGATATTAACTACCTCCCCTTAACAATATATTATTCTACTCCAGTGCACTTCCTCATTCAATACTATTTTTAATTTCATTTTACCATTATATTGCGGGGCAACCCAAAGTTGAATGAACCTCTCCTCTGTCTGGGTGCCGGGGCCTAAATGTGTGACAGTGGCCTGTTCCAGTGGTGGGTGACGTGAAGCCTGATTCTCTGCTATGACATGAAGACTTATTCTGTGCTGACATGAAGCCAGATTCTCTGCTACGCGACCTCTCTCCTCTGCCTGGTTGCCTGGGCCTAAATATGTGACAGTGGCCTGTTCCAGTGGTGGGTGACGTGAAGCCTGATTCTCTGCTATGACATGAAGACAGATTCTGTGCTGACATCAGGCCAGATTCTCTGTTACGGGACCTCTCTCCTCTGCCTGGGTGCCTGGGCCTAAATGTGTGACAGTGGCCTGTTCCAGTGGTGGGTGACGTGAAGCCTGATTCTCTGCTATGACATGAAGACAGATTCTGCGCTGACATCAGGCCAGATTCTCTGTTACGGGACCTCTCTCCTCTGCCTGGGTACCTGGGCCTAAATGTGTGACAGTGGCCTGTTCCAGTGGTGGGTGACGTGAAGCCTGATTCTCTGCTATGACATGAATACAGATTCTGCTCTGACATAAGGCCAGATTCTCTGTTACGGGACCGCTCTCCTCTGTCTGGTTGCCGGGGCCTAAATGTGTGACAGTGGCCTGTTCCAGTGGTGGGTGACGTGAAGCCTGATTCTCTGCTATGACATGAAGACAGATTCTGCGCTGACATAAGGCCAGATTCTCTGTTACGGGACCTCTCTCCTCTGCCTGGGTACCTGGGCCTAAATGTGTGACAGTGGCCTGTTCCAGTGGTGGGTGACGTGAAGCCTGATTCTCTGCTATGACATGAATACAGATTCTGCGCTGACATAAGGCCAGATTCTCTGTTACAGGACCTCTCTCCTCTGCCTGGGTGCCTGGGCCTAAATATGTGACAGTGGCCTGTTCCAGTGGTGGGTGACGTGAAGCCTGATTCTCTGCTATGACATGAATACAGATTCTGCGCTGACATAAGGCCATATTCTCTGTTATGGGACCTCTCTCCTCTGTCTGGGTGCCGGGGCCTAAATATGTGACAGTGGCTTGTTCCAGTGGTGGGTGACGTGAAGCCTGATTCTCTGCTATGACATGAAGACAGATTCTGTGCTGACATAAGGCCAGATTCTCTGTTACGGGACCTCTCTCCTCTGCCTGGGTGCCTGGGCCTAAATGTGTGACAGTGGCCTGTTCCAGTGGTGGGTGACGTGAAGCCTGATTCTCTGCTATGACATGAAGACAGATTCTGTGCTGACATAACGCCAGATTCTCTGTTACGGGACCTCTCTCCTCTGCCTGGGTGCCTGGGCCTAAATGTGTGACAGTGGCCTGTGCCAGTGGTGGGTGACGTGAAGCCTGATTCTCTGCTATGACATGAAGACAGATTCTGTGTTGACCTAAGGCCAGATTCTCTGTTACAGGACCTCTCTCCTCTGACTGGGTGCCTGGGCCTAAATGTGTGACAGTGGCCTGTTCCAGTGGTGGGTGACGTGAAGCCTGATTCTCTGCTATGACATGAAGACAGATTCTGTGCTGACATCAGGCCAGATTCTCTGTTACGGGATCTCTCTCCTCTGCCTGGGTGCCTGGGCCTAAATGTGTGACAGTGGCCTGTTCCAGTGGTGGGTGACGTGAAGCCTGATTCTCTGCTATGACATGAAGACAGATTCTGCGCTGACATCAGGCCAGATTCTCTGTTACGGGACCTCTCTCCTCTGCCTGGGTACCTGGGCCTAAATGTGTGACAGTGGCCTGTTCCAGTGGTGGGTGACGTGAAGCCTGATTCTCTGCTATGACATGAATACAGATTCTGCGCTGACATAAGGCCAGATTCTCTGTTACGGGACCTCTCTCCTCTGACTGGGTGCCTGGGCCTAAATGTGTGACAGTGGCCTGTTCCAGTGGTGGGTGACGTGAAGCCTGATTCTCTGCTATGACATGAAGACAGATTCTGCGCTGACATAAGGCCAGATTCTCTGTTACGGGACCTCTCTCCTCTGCCTGTGTACCTGGGCCTAAATGTGTGACAGTGGCCTGTTCCAGTGGTGGGTGACGTGAAGCCTGATTCTCTGCTATGACATGAATACAGATTCTGCGCTGACATAAGGCCAGATTCTCTGTTACGGGACCTCTCTCCTCTGCCTGGGTGCCTGGGCCTAAATATGTGACAGTGGCCTGTTCCAGTGGTGGGTGACGTGAAGCCTGATTCTCTGCTATGACATGAATACAGAGTCTGCGCTGACATAAGGCCAGATTCTCTGTTACGGGACCTCTCTCCCCTGTCTGGGTGCCGGGGCCTAAATATGTGACAGTGGCTTGTTCCAGTGGTGGGTGACGTGAAGCCTGATTCTCTGCTATGACATGAAGACAGATTCTGTGCTGACATAAGGCCAGATTCTCTGTTACGGGACCTCTCTCCTCTGCCTAGGTGCCTGGGCCTAAATGTGTGACAGTGGCCTGTTTTAGTGGTGGGTAACGTGAAGCCTGATTCTCTGCTATGACATGAAGACAGATTCTGTGTTGACATAAGGCCAGATTCTCTGTTACGGGACCTCTCTCTTCTGACTGGGTGCCTGGGCCTAAATGTGTGACAGTGGCCTGTTCCAGTGGTGGGTGACGTGAAGCCTGATTCTCTGCTATGTCATGAAGACAGATTCTGTGCTGACATCAGGCCAGATTCTCTGTTACGGGACCTCTCTCCTCTGCCTGGGTGCCTGGGCCTAAATGTGTGACAGTGGCCTGTTCCAGTGGTGGGTGACGTGAAGCCTGATTCTCTGCTATGACATGAATACAGATTCTGCACTGACATAAGGCCAGATTCTCTGTTACGGGACCGCTCTCCTCTGTCTTGGTGCCGGGGCCTAAATGTGTGACAGTGGCCTGTTCCAGTGGTGGGTGACGTGAAGCCTGATTCTCTGCTATGACATGAAGACTGATTATGCGCTGACATAAGGCCAGATTCTCTGTTACGGGACCTCTCTCCTCTGCCTGGGTGCCTGGGCCTAAATGTGTGACAGTGGCCTGTTCCAGTGGTGGGTGACATGAAGCCTGATTCTCTGCTATGACATGAAGACAGATTCTGTGCTGACATCAAGCCAGATTCTCTGTTACGGGACCTCTCTCCTCTGACTGGGTGCCTGGGCCTAAATGTGTGACAGTGGCCTGTTCCAGTGGTGGGTGACGTGAAGCCAGATTCTCTGCTATGACATGAAGACAGATTCTGTGCTGACATGAAGCCAGATTCTCTGCTATGGCATGAAGAGACTGATTCTGTGCTGACATGAAGCCAGATTCTTTGCTATGGCATGAAGAGACTGATTCTCTGCTGACGTGAAACCAGATTCTCTGCTATGGGACCTCTGTCCAATTGATATTGGGTCATTTTTTTTTATTTTTTTTTTATTTTAATTCATTTCCCTATCCACATTTGTTTGCAGGGGATTTACCTACATGTTGCTGCCTTTTGCAGCCCTCTAGCTCTTTCCTGGGCTGTTTTACAGCCTTTTTAGTGCCGAAAAGTTTGGGTCCCCATTGACTTCAATGGGGTTCGGGTTCGGGACGAAGTTCGGATCGGGTTCGGATCCCGAACCCGAACATTTCCGGGAAGTTCGGCCGAACTTCTCGAACCCGAACATCCAGGTGTTCGCTCAACTCTACTCACAAGCCCACAGGGTGCGCTTTATGTACCTTTGGGTTGCATTATCCCCTGCTTGGGATTGGAACCTTTTTTCAGTCTCTATAAGCGGGGCACCCCCTTCCTTCCCTTTGCGGGCTACGTTTTAGAGATAGGTGTGGGTGCCAGAGGTGAGACCTGCGCCTATGAGGCATTGGGAACATATTCTAGTGATATGCTCACAATGTATAAGATGAAACAACCCTTTTAAGTATAGATATTGAGATGCTATTTCAAAGTTATGCTATGATGCTCCATAATGACTTGAGTGTACCTCTTCAACTGGTAATTTAGACATTACTGTAAATTTTAACCTGTAAATAAAAATGGAGTGCTGTAATTATTCATCAAAAATTGTATAAATGAAGAAAATTTATAGCACTGATGTAATAAATCACCCCGCACGAGAGTTTGCGCTGGATCTTCAAGTAAGATGGCCACAGTGGCCTCTTTACACTCGTAAGTATTATTATTATTTTTTTATTTATTTTTTTACTTCGAGGTAAACCAAATTTTTCCTGAAATTCGGATCTAAGTCCACTAGTCACAGAGACATCTGTGCAAATGTCATTATTCTACATATATATGAACCTCAGTGGTCACATTTTAATTAAATGTGTGCACATTATGGCCTCATGCACACGGCCGTGTTCCGCGGCCGAGTGCGGTCCATGGTAACCCGGCCGGGATTCCTTCTGACAGCAGGAGCGCACGGCGTCATTGGTTGCTATGACGCCGTGCGCTTCATGCAGCCGCTGCTGTACAGTGATACACTCGTATAGATCATACGAGTGTATCACTGTACAGCAATGGCGGCATGAAGCGCACGGAGTCATAGCAACCAATGACGCCGTGCACTCCTGCTGTCAGAAGGAATCCCGGCTGGGTTACTACGGACCGCTCTTGGCCACGGAACACGGCCGTGTGCATGAGGCCTATAAGGAATAGTTTTGCACCAAATACCTCCTAAATCATGGATCAGCAACCTCTGGCACTCCAGCTGTTCTGAAACTACAACTCCCAGAATCCTCTTTTCACTTCTAGGGGAGTTATGCCTCATGCACACGACCGTTGTGTGAATCCGTGGCCGTTGTTCTGTTTTCCGTGATTTTCTGCGGACCCATTGACTTTCAATGGGTCCGTTTAAAACTTGGAAAATGCACCGTTGTATATCCGCGGCCGTGATCCGTGTTTCGTGTCCGTCAAAAAAATATGACCTGTCCTATTTTTTTGACGGACAACGGTTCACAGACCCATTCAAGTCAATAGGTCAGTGAAAAAACACGGATGCACAAAAGATTGGCATCCGCATCCGTGATCCGTGGCCGTTGGCAACTTTCACATAGATGGATCGCATAAAAGCTTTTTCAGACAGTATAACTCATATCCGACATTATATTCTAACACAGAGGCGTTCCCATAGTGATGGGGATGCTTCAAGTTAGAATATACTGAGAACTGTGTACATGACTGCCCCCTGCTGCCTGGCAGCACCCGATTTTTTACAGGGGGCTGTGATCCGCACAATTAACCCCTCAGGTGCCGCACCTAAAGGGATAATTGTGAGTATCATAGCCCCCTGTAAGAGATCAGGTGCTGCCAGGCAGGAGGGGGAAGACCCCCTCCCTCCCCAATATTATATTCATTGGTGGCCAGTGCGGCCTCCCCTCCCCCCCTTGTTAAAATCACGTTCCGAATCCCCCATCATTGGTGGCCAGTGCGGCCTCATCTCTCCCCCCTAGTTAAAATCACGTTCCCCCATCATTGGTAGCAGTGGAGAGTTCCGATCGGAGTCCCAGTTTAATCGCTGGGGCTTTGATCAGTAACCATGGCAACCAGGACGCTACTGCAGTCCTGGTTGCCATGGTTACTTAGCAATTTTTAGAAGCATTATACTTACCTGCGAGCTGCGATGTCTGTGACCGGCCGGGCGCTCCTCCTACTGGTAAGTGAAAGGTCTGTGCGGCGCATTGCCTATAGCACAGACCTGTCACTTACCAGTAGGAGGAGCGCCCGGCCGGTCACAGACATCGCAGGTAAGTTTAATGCTTCTAAAAATTGCTAAGTAACCATGGCACCCAGGACTGCAGTAGCGTCCTGGATGCCATGGTTACCGATCGGAGCCCCAGCGATTAAACTGGGACTCCGATCGGAACTCTCCACTGCCACCAATGATGGGGGAACGTGATTTTAACTGGGGGGGGAGAGATGTGAGGCTGCACTGGCCACCAATGATGGGGGATTCGGAACGTGATTTTAACTAGGGGGGGAGATGTGAGGCCGCACTGGCCACCAATGATGGGGGATTCGGAATGTGATTTTAACTGGGGGGGGGAGAGGTGAGGCCATACTGGCCACCAATGATGGGGGATTCGGAACGTGATTTTAACTGGGGGGAGATGTGAGGCCGCACTGGCCACCAATGATGGGGGAATGTAATTTTAATTAGGGGGAGGAGAGGGGAGGCCACACTGGCCACCAATGATCGGGGAACGTGATTTTAATTAGGGGGGGAGGGAGAGGGGAGGCCACACTGGCCACCAATGAATGTAATACAGGGGAGGGAGGGGGGTCTGAGGGGTTAATTGTGCGGATCACAGCCCCCTGTAAGAGATCGGGTGCTGCCAGGCAGCAGGGGGCAGTCATGTACACAGTTCGTAGGATATTCTAACTTGAAGCGTCCCCATCACTATGGGAACGCCTCTGTGTTAGAATATACTGTCGGATATGAGTTTCACGATCTAACTCAAATCCGATGGTATATTCTAACATAGAGGCGTTCCCATGGTGATGGGGACGCTTCAAGTTAAAATATACCATCGGATTGGAGAAAACTCTGATCCTATGGTATATTAACTCCTGACTTTACATTGAAAGTCAATGGGGGACGGATCCGTTTGCAATTGCACCATATTGTGTCAACTCCAAACGGATCCGTCCACATTGACTTGCATTGTAAGTCAGGATGGATCCGTTTGGCTCCGCACGGCCAGGCGGAATACCAAAATGACTTTTTTTTCATGTCCTTGGATCCTCCAAAAATCAAGGAAGACCCACGGACGAAAAAACGGTCACGGATCACGGACCAATGGAACCCCGTTTTGCAGACCGTGAAAAAATACTGTCGTGTGCATGAGGCCTTACAGGAATAGCAAGTAAGTGTACATGCTGGGAGTTGCAGTTTCACAGCAGCTGAAGTGCCAAAGGTTGCTGATCCCTGCTCTAAATGGTACATGGTAACTTAGAGTTATATATTGCAAGTGACAAAATTGGTTAGAAATATTCATATTTGACTTGAGTAGAACGCAAAAATATTTTACAAAGAAATAAGTAATTTCCATTTATTTCTTGACAGTGCACAAAAGACACAGCTATACAGTTGCAAGAAAAAGTATGTGAACCCTTTGAAATGATATGGATTTCTGCACAAATTGGTCATAAAATGTGATCTGATCTTTATCTAAGTCACAACAATAGACAATCACAGTCTGCTTAAACTAATAATACACAAAGAATTAAATGTTACCATGTTTTTATTGAACACACCATGTAAACATTCACAGTGCAGGTGGAAAAAGTATGTGAACCCCTAGACTAATGACATCTCCAAGAGCTAATTGGAGTGAGGTGTCAGCCAACTGGAGTCCAATCAATGAGATGAGATTGGAGGTGTTGGTTACAGCTGCCCTGCCCTATAAAAATTTTTTAAAAAACACACACCAGCTCTGGGTTTGCTTTTCACAAGAAGCATTGCCTGATGTGAATGATGCCTCGCACAAAAGAGCTCTCAGAAGACCTACGATTAAGAATTGTTGACTTGCATAAAGCTGGAAAGGGTTATAAAAGTATCTCCAAAAGCCTTGCTGTTCATCAGTCCACGGTAAGACAAATTGTCTATAAATGGAGAAAGTTCAGTACTGCTGCTACTCTACCTAGGAGTGGCCGTCCTGTAAAGATGACTGCAAGAGCACAGCGCAGACTGCTCAATCAGGTGAAAAAGAATCCTAGAGTGTCAGCTAAAGACTTACAAAAGTCTCTGGCATATGCTAACATCCCTGTTAGCGAATCTACGATATATAAAACACTAAACAAGAATGGATTTCATGGGCGGATACCACAGAGGAAGTCACTGCTGTCCAACAAAAACATTGCTGCACGTTTACAGTTTGCACAAGAGCACCTGGATGTTCCACAGCAGTACTGGCAAAATATTCTGTGGACAGATGAAACCAAAGTTGAGTTGTTTGGAAGAAACACACAACACTATGTGTGGAGAAAAAGAGGCACAGCACATCAACATCAAAACCTCATCCCAACTGTGAAGTATGGTGGTGTAGGCATCATGGTTTGGGGCTGCTTTGCTGTGTCAGGGCCTGGACGGATTGCTATCATCAAAGGAAAAATTAATTCCCAAGTTTATCACGACATTTTGCAGGAGAACCTAAGGCCATTTGTCCACCAGCTGAAGCTCAACAGAAGATGGGTGTTGCAACAGGACAACGACCCAAAGCATAGAAGTAAATCAACAACAGAATGGCTTAAACAAAAGAAAATACGCCTTCTGGAGTGGCCCAGTCAGAGTCCTGACCTCAACCCGATTGAGATGCTTTGGCATGACCTCAAGAAAACGATTCACAGCAGACATCCCAAGAATATTGCTGAACTGAAACAGTTCTGTAAAGAGGAATGGTCAAAGAATTACTCCTGACCGTTGTGCACGTCTGATCTGCAACTACAGGAAACGTTTGGTTAAAGTTATTGCTGCCAAAGGAGGTTCAACCAGTTATTAAATCCAAGGGTTCACATACTTTTTCCACCTGCAATGTGAATGTTTACATGGTGTGTTCAATAAAAACATGGTAACATTTAATTCTTTGTGTGTTATTAGTTTAAGCAGACTGTGATTGTCTATTGTTGTGACTTAGATGAAGATCAGATCACATTTTATGACCAATTTGTGCAGAAATCCATATAATTCCAAAGGGTTCACATACTTTTTCTTGCAACTGTATAACATTTTAGACACAAACACATTGGTAAATCATAATAGTCACATATTTCAAATGTGTTGATTCATTTTTGCATTTCACTGTTCTTGATTTCCATTAAAAATGCATCAAATTGTTGATTAGTTTATCACAATGTGGAACCAAACAAATCTGTATGATAAAATTTAATTTTGGTTGCAGATGAGCTATTCTCTTGATGCAGAAGCTGTGATCACCCAGTCAAAGCCCATGTAAAGGTTAGGAAATATGCTCCTGAGTAAATGTCAGGAGAAATTTGATACAAAATATGAATAACCTTATCCTTTCAGTGACTTTCAATGGAAAAGAGATTGAATCAACCCTTATTCCATATATCAAAGCTGCCTGGAACAAAGATCCTTTCTTGCCTTTCTGCACTGATACACCTCAATTATTTGCAAGTTTCCATCTGAAAGATACAAACTTCAAAAGAAATAAAATGTAGCTGAAAAAAATTTCCAAGTCCAATAGATTGAACTATGATGAATACATATGGTCAGGTAACACCAGTGGAGAAGTAGACTAAGGCCTCTTTCACACAAGCATGATTAGGTCCGGATGCGTTCAGTGAAACTCGCACCATTTTGCAAGCAAGTTCAGTCAGTTTTGTCTGCGATTGCGTTCAGTCGTTCAGTTTTTTTTCGCGAGTGTGCAATGCGTTTTACGTTTCTCACGCTCGTGATAAAAAACTGAAGGTTTACAAATAGGGATGAGCGAACCCGAACTGTATAGTCCGGGTTCGGGTTCGGTGTTCGGCGCTTTCTTGGCGCTTTTTGAAAGGCTGCAAAGCAGCCAATCAACAAGCGTCATACTACTTGCCCCAAGAGGACATCACAGCCATGCCTACTATTGGCATGGCTGTGATTGGCCAGTGCAGCATGTGACCCAGCCTCTATTTAAGCTGGAGTTACATAGCGCTGCACTCTGCTCTGATCAGTGTAGGGATAGGATGCAGCTGCTGCTGTTAGGGCGAAATTAGGCAGTGATTTACTTACTGAAGTGATCAATATACAGCTGTGTATCATACAACCTCTGCTATTCAATTGCTCACTGTTTTAAGGCTGAAGGTTTTTCAGTCACTTTTTCCTGGGGTGATCGGCGGGCCATTTTGTTTCTTGTGGTGCGCCAGCACAAGCTGCCACCAAGTCCATTTTTAACCATCAATAGTGGCTTGGCTGTGCTTGCTATTTTATTGAGGGGTAAAATACAATTGCCAAAATAGCAGTACCCTAAATCTGGTGTTTCAGCTGTGGCTAGCCAATTGTAATACTGTCTGCTGTCTGCCGAAGCACAGCTTTTGTTCTGGGTTGAATACAATTCCCAACTTAGCAATTCCCTAAATAATTGTTTTCTGCTGTATCAGGCCAAGTTTAAATCTATCCATAAAAGGGTATATTAGATTGAAGGTGCTGATAGGGTCATCCTCAATAACTTCACACGCTACCGTGCATTTCCAAGTCTAATTCTGTCCGTAAAAGGGATACCTGTCATCCAGGGCCTAAATACTAGGCCTACAATTTATATTCAGCTAAATCTGTCATTACTGCTGTGCCTGTATTAGTGTAATACGGTACCTAAATAGATAGCCAGATAGTGTTAGGTGCCTGTAAAAAAAGGCCTGAATTTGAATTCAATACATTGGGACAAATAATTTTTTTCTTATTGTGGTGAACGGTAACAATGAGGAAAACATCTAGTAAGGGACGCGGACGCGGACATGGTCGTGGTGGTGTCAGTGGACCCTCTGGTGCTGGGAGAGGACGTGGCCGTTCTGCAACAGCCACACGTCCTAGTGAACAAACTACCTCAGGTCCCAGTAACCGCCAGAATTTACAGCGATATTTGGTGGGGCCCAATGCCGTTCTAAGGATGGTAAGGCCTGAGCAGGTACAGGCATTAGTCAATTGGGTGGCCGACAGTGGATCCAGCATGTTCACATTATCTCCCACCCAGTCTTCTGCAGAAAGCGCACAGATGGCGCCTGAAAACCAAGCCCATCAGTCTGTCACATCACCCCCATGCATATCAGGGAAACTGTCTGAGCCTCAAATTATGCAGCAGTCTCTTATGCTGTTTGAAGACTCTGCTGGCAGGGTTTCCCAAGGGCATCCACCTAGCCCTTCCCCAGCGGTGGAAGACATAGAATGCACTGACGCACAACCACTTATGTTTCCTGATGATGAGGACATGGGAATACCACCTCAGCACGTCTCTGATGATGACGAAACACAGGTGCCAACTGCTGCGTCTTTCTGCAGTGTGCAGACTGAACAGGAGGTCAGGGAGGAAGACTGGGTGGAAGACGATGCAGGGGATGATGAGGTCCTAGACCCCACATGGAATGAAGGTCGTGCCACTGACTTTCAGAATTCGGAGGAAGAGGCAGTGGTGAGACCGAGCCAACAGCGTAGCAAAAGAGGGAGCAGTGGGCAAAAGCAGAACACCCGCCGCCAAGAGAGTCCGTCTGCTACTGGCCACCGCCATCTGGGACCGAGCACCCCAAAGGCAGCTTCAAGGAGTTCCCTGGCGTGGCAGTTCTTCAAACAATGTGCTGACGACAAGACCCGAGTGGTTTGCAGGCTGTGCCATCAGAGCCTGAAGCGAGGCATTAACGGTCTGAACCTTAGCACAACCTGCATGACCAGGCACCTGCATGCAAAGCATGAACTGCAGTGGAGTAAACACCTTAAAAACAAGGAACTCACTCAGGCTCCCCCTGCTACCTCTTCTGCTGCTGCCGCCTCGGCCTCTTCCTCCGCCTTTGGAGGAACGTTGGCACCTGCCGCCCAGCAAACAGAGGATGTACCACCAACACCACCACCTCCGTCACCAAGCATCTCAACCATGTCACACGGCAGCGTTCAGCTCTCCATCTCACAAACATTTGAGAGAAAGCGTAAATTCCCACCTAGCCACCCTCGTTCCCTGGCCCTGAATGCCAGCATTTCTAAACTACTGGCCTATGAAATGCTGTCATTCAGGCTGGTGGACACAGACAGCTTCAAACAGCTCATGTCGCTTGATGTCACACAGTATGTTGTTCCCAGCCGCCACTACTTCTCCAAGAGAGCCGTGCCTTCCCTGCACAACCAAGTATCTGATAAAATCAAGTGTGCACTGCGCAACGCCATCTGTGGCAAGGTCCACCTAACCACAGATACGTGGACCAGTAAGCACGGCAGGGACGCTATATCTCCCTAACTGCACACTGGGTAAATGTAGTGGCGGCTGGGCCCCAGGCGGAGACCTGTTTGGCGCACGTCCTTCCGCCGTCAAGGATCGCAGGGCAACATTCTTTGCCTCCTGTTGCCTCCTCCTCCTACTCGGCTTCCTCCTCCTCTTCTTCCACCTGCTCATCCAGTCAGCCACACACCTTCACCACCAACTTCAGCACAGCCCGGGGTAAACGTCAGCAGGCCATTCTGAAACTCATATGTTTGGGGGACAGGCCCCACACCGCACAGAAGTTGTGGCGGGGTATAGAACAACAGACCGACGAGTGGTTGCTGCCAGTGAGCCTCAAGCCCGGCCTGGTGGTTTGCGATAATGGGCGAAATCTCGTTGCAGCTCTGGGACTAGCCGGTTTGATGCACATCCCTTGCCTGGCGCATGTGCTGAATTTGGTGGTGCAGAAGTTCATTCACAACTACCCCGACATGTCAGAGCTGCTGCATAAAGTGCGGGCCGTCTGTGCGTGCTTCCGACGTTCACATCTTGCCGCTGCTCGCCTGTCTGCGCTACAGCGTAACTTCGGCCTTCCTGCTCACCGCCACATATGCGACGTGCCCACCAGGTGGAACTCTACCTTGCACATGCTGGACAGACTGTGCGAGCAGCAGCAGGCCATAGTGGAGTTTCAGCTGCAGCACGCACGGGTCAGTCGCACTGCGGAACAGCACCACTTCACCACCAATGACTGGGCCTCCATGCAAGACCTGTGTGCCCTGTTGCGCTGTTTCGAGTACTCCACCAACATGGCCAGTGGTGATGACGCCGTTTTCAGCGTTACAATACCACTTCTATGTCTCCTTGAGAAAACACTTAGGGCGATGATGGAAGAGGAGGTGGCCAGGGAGGAGGAGGCGGAAGAGGGGTCATTTTTAGCACTTTCAGGCCAGTCTCTTCGAAGTGACTCAGAGGGAGGTTTTTTGCAACAGCAGAGGCCAGGTACAAATGTGGCCAGACAGGGTCCACTACTGGAGGACGAGGAGGATGAGGAGGAGGAGGAGGTGGAGGAGGATGAGGATGAAGCATGTTCACAGCGGGGTGGCACCCAACGCAGCTCGGGCCCATCACTGGTGTGTGGCTGGGGGGAAACGCAGGACGATGACGATACGCCTCCCACAGAAGACAGCTTGTCCTTACCTCTGGGCAGCCTGGCACACATGAGCGACTACATGCTGCAGTGCCTGCGCAACGACAGCAGAATTGCCCACATTTTAACGTGTGCGGACTACTGGGTTGCCACCCTGCTGGATCCCCGGTACAAAGACAATGTGCCCACCTTACTTCCTGCACTGGAGCGTGATAGGAAGATGCGCGAGTACAAGCGCACATTGGTAGACGCGCTACTGAGAGCATTCCCAAATGTCACAGGGGAACAAGTGGAAGCCCAAGGCGAAGGCAGAGGAGGAGCAAGAGGTCTCCAACGCAGCTATGTCACGACCAGCTCCTCTGAGGGCAGGGTTAGCATGGCAGAGATGTGGAAAAGTTTTGTCACCACGCCACAGCTAACTGCACCACCACCTGATACGGAACGTGTTAGCAGGAGGCAACATTTCACTAACATGGTGGAACAGTACGTGGGCACACCCCTCCACGTACTGACTGATGGTTCGGCCCCATTCAACTTCTGGGTCTCCAAATTGTCCACATGGCCAGAGCTAGCCTTTTATGCCTTGGAGGTCCTGCCCGGCGGCCAGCGTTTTGTCTGAATGTGTATTCAGCACGGCAGGGGGCGTCATTACAGACAAACGCAGCCGCCTGTCTACAGCTAATGTGGACAAGCTGACGTTCATAAAAATGAACCAAGCATGAATCCCACAGGACCTGTCCATCCCTTGTGCAGATTAGACATTTATAACTACCTCCCCTTAACCATATATTATTTTACTCCAGGGCACTTCCTCATTCAATCATTTTTTTATTTTCATTTTACCATTATATTGCGGGGCAACCCAAAGTTGAATGAACCTCTCCTCTGTCTGGGTGCCGGGGCCTAAAAATATCTGACAGTGGCCTGTTCCAGTGTTGGGTGACATGAAGCCTGATTCTCTGCTATGACATGAAGCCTGAATCTCTGCTATGGGACCTCTCTCCTCTGTCTGGGTGCCGGGGCCTAAAAATATCTGACAGTGGCCTGTTCCAGTGTTGGGTGACATGAAGCATGATTCTCTGCTATGCCATGAAGCCTGATTCTCTGCAATGGGACCTCTCTCCTCTGTCTGGGTGCCGGGGCCTAAATATCTGACAGTGGCCTGTTCCAGTGGTGGGTGACATGAAGCCTGATTCTCTGCTTTGACATGAAGCCTGATT